>NC_069505.1:406446241-406513741 GCF_027579735.1 Bombina bombina
CCTCCCCCTCTACATTGGGAGCCATCTTGGGTACTGGCAGCTGTCTGCCAGTACCCAGTTTACAAAAAAATATATATTTTTTATTCTTTTCCCCACTTTTCTGTAGTGTAGCTTCCTCCCCCCCAAAGACTAAACCCCCACCCAGATCACTTCGATTATTTATAATAACATTTTTATTCCCCCTCTCTCCCTCTAATTTTAACCAACTGTTCCAAAGTGTAATGGTTCCCACCCGCTCCCTCCCCGTGCGCCCGCCCGCCTCCCCCGTGCACGCCCCCCAGCTACCCCGTCCACCTCTGCACTCAGCAAGCCACAGAGTGGCTCTCTCTGCATCGGATGGGGAAAAATGTTATTGCAGTGATGCCTCGATATCGAGGCATCACTGCAATAACCGAAAAGCGTCTGGAAGCGATCAGGATCGCTTCCAGCCGCTTCCAACCCGAACGTCGTACAGGGTACGTCGCTGGTCTTTAAAGACCAGTTTGTGCAAGACGTACCCTATACAACATATGTCGTTAAGGGGTTAATATGACTTTAAAGGGACATTAAACACTAAACAAATGCTAGATAGAATGATGCATTCAATTCAATGAAAAGATTAGTCTGAAAATAATATGTTGATGTGGTTTTAAAGTTTCATTAGCTGTTTAAATATTGACAAAATAAGTGTAATGTTTTAGTGTCTATAAAACAATAGGAGCTGCCATGTTGTAACTTTGGTTACATTCTCTGCTGTGGCCAATTAGGGACAGCAATAAATAGGTCACTAGAGTGAGCAGCAAATGGCTGTGTGGAATATAACATTGTTGTGCACATCCATTTCTAACAGGAACCGAAAAGCTCACAATTTCAGAATAAAATTATATATATATTGCTCAAAAAATAAAGGGAACACTAAAATAACACATCCTAGATCTGAATGAATAAAATATTCTAATTAAATACTTTGTTCTTTACATAGTTGAATGTGCTGACAACAAAATCACACAAAAATTAAAAAATGGAAATCAAAATTTTCAACCCATGGAGGTCTGGATTTGGAATCACACTCAAAATTAAAGTGGAAAAACACACTACAGGCAGATCCAACTTTGATGTAATGTCCTTAAAACAAGTCAAAATGAGGCTCAGTAGTGTGTGTGGCCTCCACGTGCCTGTATGACCTCCCTACAACGCCTGTGCATGCTCCTGATGAGGTGGCGGATGGTCTCCTGAGGGATCTCCTCCCAGACCTGGACTAAAGCATCCACCAACTCCTGGACAGTCTGTGGTGCAAGTTGGTGGATGGAGCGAGACATGATGTCCCAGATGTGCTCAATTGGATTCAGGTCTGGGGAACGGGAGGGCCAGTCCATAGCATCAATGCCTTCGTCTTGCAGGAACTGCTGACACACTCCAACCACATGAGGTCTAGCATTGTCTTGCATTAGGAGGAACCCAGGGCCAACCGCACCAGCATATGGTCTCACAAGGGGTCTGAGGATCTCATCTTGATACCTAATGGCAGTCAGGCTACCTCTGGCGAGCACATGGAGGGCTGTTCGGCCCCTCAAAGAAATGCCACCCCACACCATTACTGACCCACTGCCAAACTGGCCATGCTGGAAGATGTTGCAGGCAGCAGAACGTTCTCCACGGCGTCTCCAGACTGTCACGTCTGTCAAATGTGCTCAGTGTGCCCCTGCTTTCATCTGTGAAGAGCACAGGGCGCCAGTGGCGAATTTGCCAATCTTGTTGTTCTCTGGCAAATGTCAAACGTCCTGCACGTTGGACTGTAAGCACAACCCCCACCTGTTGACGTTGGGTCCTCATACCACCCTCATGGAGTCTGTTTCTGACCGTTTGAGCAGACACATGCACATTTGTGGCCTGCTGGAGGTCATTTTGCAGGGCTCTGGCAGTGCTCCTCCTGTTCCCCCTTGCACAAAGGCGGAGGTAGCGGTCCTGCTGCTGGATTGTTGCCCTCCTACGGCCTCCTCCACGTCTCCTGATGTACTGGCCTGTCTCCTGGTAGCGCCTCCATGCTCTGGACACTACGCTGACAGACACAGCAATCCTTCTTGCCACAGCTCGCACTGGTGTGCCATCCTGGATGAGCTGCACTACCTGAGCCACTTGTGTGGGTTGTAGACTCCGTCTCATGCTACCACTAGAGTGCAAGCACCACCAGCATTCAAAATATATATATATAATGTATCATTTTATATTACCAACTCACAATGTTTAATGTCAACTTTACAATGTACTATTTATTTTACTAGTTCTTCCTGTAATTTAACTCTGAAATTAGTGTTTTTTTCCCCACTACCCCAGCAAGACAGTAGAGCATTCCATTAAATTCAGACCCTGCTACACAGTAAATGCTTGATCAGTTAAAAGGGACATGAAACCCAATTTTTTTCTTTCATGATTTAGAAAGAACATGCAATTCTAAACAACTTTCTAATTTACTTCTAATATCTAATTTGCTTCATTCTCTTGATATCCTTTGCTGAAAAGCATATCTAGATAGGCTAAGTAGCTGCACCTTAGATTCTTGTGTGATTGGCTCACCCATGTGCATCACTATTTCTTCAATAAAGGATATCTAAAGAATGAAGCAAATTAGATAATGGAAGTATATCGGAATGTTGTTTAAAATTGTATTCTCTACCTGATTCATGAAAGAAAAAAATTGGGTTTAGTGTCCCTTTAACCCCTTAACGACCAACGACGTATGGGGTACGTCCTGCAAAAAAATGCAGTTAATGACCAAGGACGTACCCCATACGTCGTTGGTCTTTGAAAGCAGTGGAAGCGATCCTGATCACTTCCAACTGCTTTCATGTTATAGCAGTGATGCCTCGATATTGAGGCATCCTGCTATAACATTTTTTAGCCGTCCGATGCAGAGAGAGCCACCCTGTGGCCCTCTCTGCATCGGCCATTGATGGCCATGTTCGTTGGTGGGTGGGAGCTTACCCAGGGAGGCGGGTGGGCGGCCATCGGTGGGAAGGGGGGCGGGATCGAGTGCGGGTGCGCGCGCGTGAACGGGAGCGGGGGCGCGCGCGTGCACGGGAGCGGGGGCGCGCGCGCGCGGGTGGGAACCCTACACTATGGAACAATAATGGTACTCGGTGGGAGCACAAGGTTTTACTCGGTGGGAGTGAGGGTGGGCATTTAAAAAATGTTGAGCGATCTGGCAGGGGTTGGGGGGTTGGGGGTTGAGGGAGGGCAGCTACACTACAGAAAATAGTATGTTTTAAAAAATAAATAAAAAAAAACCATATTTGATTTCAAACTGGGCATTGGCAGACAGCTGCCAGTACCCAATATGGCGCAATAAGGCAGAGAGGGGGGGTTAGAGAGCAGTTTGGGGGGGATCAGGGAGGTTGGGGGCTAAGGGAGGATACTACAGAACAGAATTATTATTTTAAAAAAAAAAAAAAAAAAACCTCTTATTTTAGTACTGGCAGACTTACTGCCAGTACTTAAGATGGCGGGGACAATTGTGGGGTGGGGGAGGGAAGAGAGCTGTTTGGGAGGGATCTGGGGGTGTGATGTGTCATGTGGGAGGTTGATACCTACACTAAAGCTAAAATTAACCCTGCAAGCTCCCTAAAAGCTCCCTAATTAACCCCTTCACTGCTGGGCATTATACACGTATGGTGCGCAGCAGCATTTAGCTGCCTTCTAATTACCAAAAAGCAAAGCCAAAGCCATATATGTCTGCTATTTCTGAACAAAGGGGATCCCAGAGAAGCTTTTACAACCATTTATGCCATAATTGCACAAGCTGTTTGTAAATAATTTTAGTGAGAAACCTAAAATTGGGAAAATTTTACGTTTTATTTTTATTTGTTCGCATTTGGCGGTGAAATGGTAGCATGAAATATACCAAAATGGGCCTAGATCAATACTTTGGGTTGTCTACTACACTACACTAAAGCTAAAATTAAAACTACAAGCTCCCTACATGCTCCCTAATTAACCCCTTCACTGCTGGGCATAATACACGTGTGGTGCGCAGCGGCATTTAGCGGCCTTCTAAATACCAAAAAGCGATGCCAAAGCCATATATGTCTGCTATTTTTGAACAAAGGGGATCCCAGAGAAACATTTACAACCATGTATGCCATAATTGCACAAGTTGTTTGTAAATAATTTCAATGAGAAACCTAAAGTTTGTGAAAACATTTGTGAAAAAGTGAACATTTTTTTTTTATTTGATCGCATTTTGTAGTGAAATGGTGGCATGAAATATACCAAAATGGGCCTAGATCAATACTTTGGGATGTCTTCTAAAAAAATATATATACATGTCAAGGGATATTCAGGGATTCCAGACAGATATCAGGGTTCCAATGTAACTAGCGCTAATTTTGAAAAAAAGTGGTTTGGAAATAGCAAAGTGCTACTTGTATTTATTGCCCTATAACTTGCAAAAAAAGCAAAGAACATGTAAACATTGGGTATTTCTAAACTCAGGACAAAATTTAGAAACTATTTAGCATGGGTGTTTTTTGGTGGTTGTAGATGTGTAACAGATTTTGGGGGTCAAAGTTAGAAAAACTGTGTTTTTTTCCATTTTTTCCTCATATTTTATAAAAATTTTTATGGTAAATTATAAGATATGATGAAAATAATGGTATCTTTAGAAAGCCCATTTAATGGCGAGAAAAACGGTATATAATATGCGTGGGTACAGTAAATGAGTAACAGGATAATTACAGCTAAACACAAACACCGCAGAAATGTAAAAATAGCCTTGGTCCCAAACGGACAGAAAATGGAAAAGTGCTGTGGTCATTAAGGGGTTAAGGAGCTTGTTTATATCTATTTAAATGCATATACGATATTTATAGTGTATGCAGATATTTTGCAATGCAGCAATTAATTGCCAATATACTTATAAAAATGTCTTCCGTGCCACTTTGAATTTCAATGCACTGAAAGATTTGAAGCCAAGATTAATAATAAATATGTTAGATTAGGAAACTGAACTAACAGCAATGTTATTTGTTAATGTCACTGTGACCGGGCTATGAGGGCCGCTAAAAACAAGGAGACCTCATGCAAAATATCACAGTGTTACTGTTTGCCCTTATTCACACTGGGGCACTGCACGGGAACAACAGGACCAGTAACCACAGGGCAACTACACCAATAAGGAAACAATACTGCAACTGAACACTTATATTTACATAACATTGCACAAATAAAATTAAAGGGATAGTCTAGTGAAAATTAAACTTTCATGATTCAGATAGAGCATTCAATTTTAAGTTTACTTAGGGAGCCGGCCCATTTTTGGTTCAGCACCCTGGGTAGCGCTTGATCATTAATGGCTACATTTAGACCCTAAGTAGTGCTACATTTAGCCACAAATCAGCAAGCGCTACCCAGGGTGCTGAATCAAAAATGGGCAGGCGCCTAAGCTTACATTACTGCCTTTTCAAATAAAGATACCAAGAGAACGAACAAAAAGTGATAATAGAAAGTAAATTAGAAAGTTATTTAAAATTGCTGCTCTATCTGAATCATGAAAGTTTAATTTTGACTTGAGTGTCCCTTTAAGGACTGAGATTAAGAAAAAAAAAAAACCACATTGTAGCATTTAGTTAAAAAAAAAAAAAAGTATGCATTGTATGTATCATCAACTAATCACTGCAAAATATCTACACTGAGGTTGGTTTATCATATGTCTTTTTGCTGTAGACAACAAGAAACGGATACAAATGAGATCCTGCAATGATCAAGCAATCGCACTGCAGCGTGTTGCAGGGTTAGTGTTCTGAATTGCACAGAATGCTTTCCAGCCTATCTAGGGGTATTGGGAAAAAAACAAATAGAGGCAAATTTCAGCTGGCAATTTTTTTATTTTTTTTGTCATTCTTCACATATTTAGCAGCATTGATCTGTACACTAAGGTGCGTCAGTGTGCTACAATTGCGTCAGGTTCTATGGTGCAAGTATTATTATCATTATGGTTATTTGCACTGTATACAAATACTAAAAGTTTAAAAAGGGACAGTAAGCACCTTGTAATTTCTAGACAATTCTGCTGTCTTCTTATACAATAACACCGCCAAGTCTAAACATTTTTAAAACAAATTAAAATCTTTATTTTACTGCAAATGTTTTTTCAAACGCCAAACTCCCCTTAAAGGGACAGTCAAGACCAAAAAACACATTCATGATTTAAATAGAGAATGTCATTTTAAACAACTTTCCAACTTACTTTCATCACCAATTTTGCTTTGTTCTCTTGGTGTTCTTAGTTGAAATATAATTCTAGGAGGTTCATATGCTAATTTCTTAAACCTTGAAGACTGTCTCTAATCTGAATACATTTTGACCACTAGAGGGCATTAGTTCATGTGTTTCATATAGATAACATTGAGCTCATGCACGTGAAGTTACCCTGGAGTGAGCACTGATTGACTAAAATGCAAGTCTGTCAAAAGAACTGAAATAAGGGGGCAGTTTGCAGAGGCTTAGATAATCACAGAAGTAAAAAGTGTATTCTACAACAGTGTTGGTTATCCAAAACTGGGGAATGGGTAATAAAAGGGATTATCTTTCTTTTTAAACAAAAATTCTGGTGTTGACTGTCCCTTTAGTAACCTTATTTGGAGAAGTCAATCTGGGTTTGAGTGCGCAGATAACGAGGATGGGCACAGCAATAATGTTAGTATAAAGTGTATTGTATTTCAGCTGTTACCAGTTAAATAAGGACAGATATGTAGCAGGGTATATTACAAATGTGTTTTATTTCTCCTAAAGGAAAATGAAGTCCAAAGCGTCTCTCTCATTGTTCAGACAAAGCATACAATGTTAAACAACTTTTAATTACTTATATTAACCCCCTTCATGCCAGGGACAAGTGTTTAAAATTTGAACGAAGTTCTGATGTAAACACTTGCTGCAAAAACTAAATCACGAGAACGCTGATGTGATCGCATGAATTCAAAACTGGGATCGGATCATGGGGGACTGCCTACAATGCTAGACACGCCCCTAGCCCGATTTTCCACCCACTAAAAGGAGGAGGGTGCAGGATGCCATATAAGGTAGGATGTTCCATGCAGTCTTAAAGTTACATATGTGCAGCCACCAAGCAGCAGCAAACTCCCAGTAGTGCACTGCTGCTCCTGACCTTGCCTAGGTAGGTATTTCCACAAAGGAAACCAAGAGAACAAAGCCAATTAGATTAAAGTAGTAACTAAAAAAATTTTAGAAAAATATCAAGGTATTTAATCTCTGCTCATTACTGATTAATATGTAGCACACCACATTAAAAATATACAGAGATTTACAATTACAGCACAAGAACAATGTGATTGTATAGAAATGTGGTATAGAAAATGTGCATTTACAGAAAAAAAACAACCAATCGTATGCGACTCACTAGGTATTGTACGTGATCACGAGAGATATCTACCTGTCCCAGAGGGAAGTGGAAATGGGAAAGGAAAAAATATATTTTATTTTTTTTTTAAGTTATTTTTATGAGCTACATCTTTTAAAGGGTGCATAACCAGCACTGTTATATTAATATACAGTACTTTTTATCTCGGTAATTACCTGTATCTAAGCTTCTGCAGACTGCATCCTTATCTCGGATCTTTTGACAGACTTGCATTTCAGCCAATTAGTGCTGACGTGCATGAGCACAATGTTATCTATATGAAACACATGAACCAACACTCTCTAGCTGTGAAAAATGCATTCAGATAAGAGGTGGCCTTCAAGGGCTTGGAAATTAGCATATGAGCCTATCCAGGTTTAGCTTTCAACTAAGAATAGCAAAAGAACAAAGCAATTTGATGAGAAAAGTAAATTAGAAAGTTATTTAACATTGCATGCCCTATCATGAAAGTTTAATTTGGACTTTACTATCCCTTTAAAGTGATGCAGATTTTGTGTTACTGGTCCCTTGAAGCTATTAACATACATAATATGCTCTGTATGTCAATATCAGTGAGCAGATAGCTTCTGCAGCGTACTGAAATGAAACGTGTGTATTTTACTTCAACCACTAAAGTATACAAAGTATACAAATCACTAAAGGAAAATAATGTATAAAAACAAAGGATGGAGAGGGGCCGTGTCATAGTTGTGAAAAATATTTTCAAGGCCACTTTGCAGCAGATCAGTTAGATACACAGGATAAGGAATATTAGCCACCAAGATACGGGTAGAATTACTTTCCAGCTCAACATTTCCTATACACCAACAGTTTTAGCAGTACATAATTTAATTTATTTAAATAAAAACTAACACATAGATTTTCTATCATTTGCTTTAGTTAAGTCCAAATTAAGCTTTCATGATTCAGATAGGGCATGTTATTTTAAACAACTTTCTAAATTACTTTTATCATCAAATTTGCTTTGTTCTCTTGGTATTCTTAGTTGAAAGCTAAACCTAGGTAGGCTCATATGCTAATTTCTAAGCACTTGAAGGCCACCTCTTATCTGAACTCATTTGACAGTTTTTCACAGCTAGAGGGCGTTCGTTATGCGTTTCATATAAATAACATTGTGCTCATGCACGTGGAGCTATTTAAGAGTCAGCACTAATTGTCTGAAATGCAAGTCTGCCAAAAGAACTGAGATAAAGGGGCAGTCTGCAGGAGCTTAGATACAAGGTAATCACAGAGGTAAAACGTATATTAATATAACTGTGTTGGTTATGAAAAACTGGGGAATGGTAAATAAAGGTATTATCTTTTTTAAACAACATTTTTGGTGTTTACTATCCCTTTAAATCTGCCTTATAGGAGTCTCACCTGGGGCGATTCTTTGACTGCCGGATACATTCCTGGAAACAGTCCAGAGACTTCCAAAGCTCCAGGATCTTCTCCTCCTCTGCAGGGAAGTTGATGGACTCAGATACCTGCTGAGCCATTCTGATCTCTGTACAAAAGAAAATGGATCCTTTTAGTTTACTTCATTGTACCACTTAAAAGGGCATAAAAGAGTGCCAGTGTTTGCATACAGCATCTCCACTAAACTAGTTTCAGATGCAAGTGCAGGCAGCGTACCTGTGTATATAAGGCGCACTCAAACATCACAAAACGTGATAACTTTTCTTAGATGCATTCAATGAACGTATATTGCAAAGACTCTTCTAGTAAAATCTGAAAAACACTACTGTGCACTTAAAGGGATATTCCAGCCAAAATTGGAAACCAAATGGATGCATTTCAGTATTGAACAGAAGCGATTTTGTAATATAAATGCATTAGCAAAAATGCTTCTAATAAAAGCTATAGCTCTTTCAAAAGTGTATTTAAGTATGCACCGTGCACCAGCATTTTAAACACAGCACTTGCTCAGAGAGCCCAAGGTGCTTGTACCATCTGGTAATGACTCAATTTGTTAATTGCTGACATGATACAAGCCCCAGTGATGATCTGAGCAGCTGCAGTATTTAAAATATGGGCACAGTGACAATATCTAGCTATGCTTCACGTGCACATGCACAGAAAAATGTTAACACTAAAACAGTGATAACTTTAACTAGAAGCATTTTTGCCCATACATTTATATTGCAAAGACGTAATTCATCTATGTGCATTAAAATTTTGACTGGAATGTCCCTTTAAATATCCCAATAATGTGACATTAAAGTCATAATAAACCTTGCACGATTTAGATAGAGCAAGTCATTTTAAACAACTTTACAAGTTCCT
The DNA here is from genome assembly GCF_027579735.1 of Bombina bombina. NCBI lineage: Eukaryota > Metazoa > Chordata > Amphibia > Anura > Bombinatoridae > Bombina > Bombina bombina. The sequence goes on from NC_069505.1 coordinate 406,455,921, forward strand.
TCTATTTTCTAATTTGCTTTGTTCTCTTAGAATCGCATGAAAAGCATACCTAGATAGGCTCAGGAGTAGCAACGCACTATTGGGAGCTAGCTGCTGATTGGTGGATGCACATATATGCCTCCTCTTGTAATTTGCTAGATGTGTTCAGCTACCTCCCAGTAGTACATTGGTACTCCTTCAACAAAAAGATACCAAGAAGACAAAGCAAATGTGAAAATAGAAGTAATGTGGAAAGTTGTTTGTATGCGCTATCCAAATCATGACAGAAAAATATTGGGTTGTGTGTCCCTTTAAAGCAAAGCTCGACAAATCCATAAGATTCTATTTCTAGGTACTTCCAATTATTCTACACATTCATATATAAAAAATAAAATAAAATGTGAGCTTTCTACAAAATGTGTCATCTTCTGACTTAAAAGGACACGAATCTATATATGTTCATCTAATGATTCAGTACAAAGCTACAAGTAGTATTAAAGGGATGTTAAACAGTCTGTTTCATAGTTGTAATAAAAAAAGCACTACGCAGTTGCTTATACTTAATAGAAATCATTACAATATGTATTCATCTATTTGAATGGATTTTACCATTTATTTATTTTTTACACTACATTTGTGCAGTGTCTTTTACTTCCTGTCACAGCCCTACAAGGAGGAGGAGCCTTTGCAGGAAGTTGTATCTTAGCCTGATGTCATAGAACTTCTAGACTAGTGAATAGACTAGATAACAGGGAGTCAGATCTGCTCATGCCCAGAACTGACAGAATAAAAACTCAGGTTTAGAAAATCCTCTGCTCTTAAAATCCTGTGGGCTAATTTTGCTAGAAAACAAGTAAGTTATTTGCTGTTTTTCTTTTTATATTTATTTTGATTTACCATATCACTGTATACGTGATATCAACAGCACCCCCATGAGAACACAACAGCATTCCGGACACTGGTGCCTGATGCCAAACTGACAGGGAGACAGCACCGCAGAGGGCATCAATGTGGATAACAGATGCAAAAGTAAAAATGTTAATGCACATAGTTTTATGCCCCTTTAATGCCATGTATGAGTGCCTGCACAAAATTAAAGGGATATGAAACCCAAAATGTTTCTTTCATGCTTCAGATATAGCATATAATTTTAAACAAGTTTCCAATTTACTTTTATCATCTAATTTTCTTCCTTCTCTTGGTATCCTTTGTTAAAGAGTATATATAGATAGCCTCCGAGCTGGCTGCCGATTGGTGGCTGCACATATATACCGCTTATCATTAGTTTACCACTGTGCTCAGTGAGAGCTTGTGAACGCTTGGCTTGCGGCAATGTGAATGTTAGGGCGTGTTCGCATTGCATTGCACCTGTAATACCAGCGCACATTTAAGTGCGATGGTATTACTGAGTGGAGCTCAAATTTTGCGCTTACCTAAGCGCAGTATTGTCCTCCACTCGTAATCTGGCCCTGCAAGTTCTATCTGAATAATGAAATAATTGTTTGGGGTTTCATGTTCCTTTAATGAAAAGTTATTTAAGAAAATATCTACTAAAGAGAAATCGGAAGGATTGTTCAGTATGAAATTTACAAGATTACTACCTGTACTAAGAAAAGAATGACATGCGACAATGAAAAGTACCTTTAAAAGGCTGTCAAATAAAATCTGTTACTGTGACCGGGCTATGGGGGCAGATGTGAAAACTCAACCACCATGCAAAATATCACAGCATTAATATCTGCCCTTTTATTAAAACTGCAGCTCTGTACAGAGATCACAGGCTCCAGTAACCACAGGGCACCAATCACACGCAAGACAAAACATCTGTCATAGCATCACTGATAAGTTGTGAAATGGATCCGTACAATGCAGTGTTTCCCATACAATGTGCCGCTGCTCAGAGCCAGGTGTGTGACGCCAGAAATAATAATTGCCTCCAAATTACAGTGTACGTTTGCCTATTTATAGAACTGTATTTGTATTAAAAGAATTGCCAGCCTAATATGCAATCAGTTTGTGTTCCAGGCTGTATTTTGATAGGCAGTTATGATCCTGACACTGTAGCAGGTTAGCTTTAGGGGGGGGGGGGATACAAAGAGCTTCTGTAATGAATGTTTCACGCTTTGCACAACAAAACTATCAGTACAGCCTAAAGGATCTATGACTTTCTGTTACAATCATACAAGTGCATGCTGCTAACCAATGGTAAAAAGGTTCAAGCTAAGGGTTCAAGCCAGGGTATAGCACATCACTTACAAAGGATGCATTGCAGGTTACTCAAACACATTCTATACAATTTGAAACGGGAGCAATCAGAGAAATAGAAGCACTGACAAATAATATCAGCATTAAAAGGACATGTAACTCAAACATTGTCTTTCAAGATTAAAATCGAGCATACAATTTGAAATAATTTTCCAATTTACTCCAATTATCTAATTTGCTTTGTTCTCTTGGTATATTTTGTTTAAAAGAATACCTAGGTAGGACTCAGAGCAGAAATGCACTACTGGGAGCTAGCCGCTGATTGGTGGCTGCACATATACACCTCTTGTCATTGGTTCACCCAATGTGTTCAGATAGTTTCCTGTAGTATAATGCTGCTCCTTCAACAAAGAATACCAAAGGAATGAGGCAAATATGCTAAGTGAAGTAAACTGGAAAGTTGTTTAAAATTGTATGCTCTATCTGAAACATTATAGAAATATTTTGTGTATCACATCCCTTTAAGAGCACGGGTGTATCACAACATACATTTGAATTGCAAAGTTTCTGCTAACTGAAGCTTTAGCTACATAAATTGGACGATTTCAAATCCGCTTGTATCCAAAATGTGGCAAAAAGCCCAGATGAGTAAGTGCAAACACTATAATCGCCCTGCACTCTATCCATTCCAGGATTTTAAGAAGTATAAGGTAGTTGTCAGTAAGCTTTAAACCCTTAAATGTTAACGACGGCTCTGTGGTAGAGCGGTGCCTCTAAGGACAACAAATAGAACACGCAGCAAATTACTAGAATCCCTGGTCTCATACAATGGGACTAACGTTACAGAAAATATGATAGCAAAGTTACAATCCCATATTCCCAAGTCTATAATAGAGCAGTGCTATAAAGGCCAACAATTTAAGCTAGTTAGGAGCAGAGAGAGAGGAGCAGTGCGAACGCCTGACGTGCTTTTCGCAACTGCTTTTTCATAGGCGTCCGGCCATTCCACTACACCGGGTATTTAAAGGACCAGCGGCCAATCATATGGCCGCTATTATGTATAGCTGTCGTTTCGACCAATCATCATCGTTCTGTCATGTAGTTCAGGATGGCTAGCTGATGTCATCGTTTCTTAGCCAATTAGGTGGTGGGGTGTGTTTGTGTATAAGCTTCGGTAGTCATAGCAACAAGTAAAGTCGCGAACTGTCATCGTATAGAAGTGTGTGGGTTCAAGAAATTTTGATAATCCCAAACTGATCACACAAAGAATCACATAATTGCAAGTAGAAATAAGACAATACATTAGACTATTGTGAGCTAGACAATTCAATGATTATCGATCACTGACCCAGCACTAAAAGTGTTTAAACGTTAACTGCAAGAAAAAGCTCAAAACCAGCTTAGCACACAGGTAAGTCAGGAAATGGCTTAGCAGCCAAAGTGTTAAAAGGAGTATAAAGGTATTATGTATACATTGCGTATTGCGTATAAAGCAATTATTTTGTATAAAGACCTACAACGAAAATAAAGCTTTCAAAACGAGTGTCACATTGTGACAATCAGTAATAAACCACTGGTCAGTGTATTGATCTGACAAATTAGAGCTAGCTGGAAATGCACTTGTCCCCTGCTCTAATCAATCACTGTGTAGCATGTAGCTAAGTCGGGCTTTGTCGCATACTTCAATTACAGAATTAGATCTCCAATCTCTCTAGAGAACTTGAAACAAATACAATATTCAGAGGTAATTTACAGCAAAATAATAATTAAATTAATTTATAATGTTACTTTATATATCTGCAGCAAAACAAATTCTCACCTGTTGTTTAGTAAAAGAGTGAAGAAGTGAACAGATTACAGTCACACCTTAATATACATAAACAGACAGGGTGGGTCAGCACGCCTTAAAAAAGGTTTACTTTCATTTTTGCAGGGGTGTTGATTTTTACTTGTTACAACTTGCCTTATTGATTCAGGGGGCCATGGGAACAGCCGATAACAATGCGGGCAGCCAATTAGCACCCTGCACTATGCCCTGGCCAGGGAGGAATAACCCAGGTCTCTAGACCATCTAGATGTGTATTTATGTCAATATGTTCCTAAAAGCCCAGTACGGCTAGACAAGAATATAGGTCCATATTGGCCAAATTATAGGACCTGCCTGTCCCCTGGGCAACAAACAACTTTACTAGCACAAGAGCTTAGGTAATATGGCTTCTGAATGGCTGTACACCAAGACTGAGAAAATCTGAACATAGGGATTTGGCTAAATCTGCATTATTGTCATGTAATCCACATATTAATATGCACTTAAATGTGTCAGTTATTTTGCATGCCATTTACTACACGTAGGGCAAATTGATAGCATCTAATGACCCTTTAAAAGAAAATAAAAGTGCAAAAGGAAAATTGTCTAATATGTTGCACCATTTTATTATTGCACTCTTGGTTCAGGTTGCATAAAGCTGTTAAAGGAACAGTAACATCAAAGTTAAAGGGACACTAAATACACATTTTTTTATTTCATGATTAAGATTGAGCATGCAATTTTAATCAACTTTCTAATTTACTCCTGTTATCAATTCTTCTTTGTTCTCTTGCTATCTTTATTTAAAAAGCAGGAATGTGATGCATAGGAGCCGGCCCATTTCTGGTTGAGAACCTGAGCTTATTGGTGGGTAAATGTAAGCCTCCAATAAGCAAGCGCTATCCATAGTGCTGAACCTAAAATGGGCTGGCTGCTAAGATTTACATTCCTGCTTTTAAAATAAAGATAGCAAGAGAATTAAGAACAATTGATAATAGGAGTAAATTAGAAAGTTGCTTAAAATTTCATGCTCTATCTGAATCATGAAAGAAAAAATGCGGGTTCAGTGTCCCTTTAAACTTTGATAGTTCAGCTAGATCATTCCATTTTAAACAGCTCTCCTATTTATTTATATTATCTAATATATTTTGTTCTCTATAACTTTGTTAAAAAGCATACCTAGGTAGCCACAGGAATAGCAATGCACTACTGGAAGCTAGATAAACACATCTAGTGAACCAATGACAAGAGGAATATGTGTCACTACAAATAGCTAGCTCTCAGAGTATCACTGCTCCTAAGCCTACCTAGATATGCTTTTTAACAAAGGCTACCAATAGGACAAAGCAAATTAGATAATAGTTAGCAAACTAGAGAGTTGCATATCTGAATCATGAAAGTGTAATGCTGACTTTCACAGCAACCTGACATCTGAGTACATAATTGTTTTTATTTGTACAGTGACATCTACAGTATTTGGCCATTTTCGGACTCCCCTTCACCAGCAGCCCGTGCACAGCTGTTTCATTCAGTAACTGTGATGGGCAGAAGATGCAGCTACATCCCCAGCAATATGGTGCACCCAACTAGCTACTGCTGGCGCTGCTTACGTTGTATCACTGCTGCCCCCGCGTCTTGCTCCGCCCCAGCCCGCTCACGCAGCCGGTAACTCCGCTCTTTGCTGATACCGGTAACAAAATCTGATGCAATGTTAGCAAAGCATGAGCGGAAAAGGAAGTTGCGATGCAGCCTGGATGGGACAAGTCAGGTTGTGACAAATCAGCGCTCAGCTTTCTGAACTGGAATGAGAAGTGAACGGTAATTGGCCGGAACGTTACCAGGCAACCTATAAATATAGTTTTAGGCCTAGGAGTGAAAGTTAGGCCTCTGCTGCTGTCATTGGCACATGGTGGGGGTGTGACTTTAGCAGGCTGGTTAGTTTATTCATAAGAAAGGAATTTGTCACCATAGCCTGTACAAAAATAGATACATGCAAAATAAAATCATTGTTTAAAATATAGTTTATATGTAGGTTATTTTATATGCACAAAAATAAACCAAAGTATTTATTTAAAATTTAAAAAAAAAAATTAATAATACATGTAAATATATATATATAATATTTTGGTTGCAATATTAAAAAGGAAACCTCAAATTTTATTTGACAGAAATATTTAAAAAAAAAAAAACTAAAATATTTTTGCCAAAAGAAAACCTTTTTTTTTTTTTTTTACCAGAAATATATTTATTTTACCAGAAGTATTAAACAAAAATGAAAATATTCATATATATATATATATATATATATATATATATATATATATATATATATATATATATATATATATATATATATATATATATATATAAATTTTACAGTAAATATTAAAAAGAACTTTTAAGCTACTCAGAGGAATTTCAAATTCAAGAGACTGTCTGTCTGTGCCTTATTATAGCCACATTAGAAGCAGCACAAGTAGAGGCATATTCTCTCCAGCTACCAACAGTTAGAACTGCTGTTGAGACTTATACATTATTTTCAGTCACTTTAAGATGGCTGTAAGTGTACAACTTAGGCAGAATACTTCATGATCATGCAAGAAAGCAGTTAGACATCAGCTTAATTAGACAAACATTAATTATTATTTTTTTAAAAGCAGGACAATTCAGGGTGTAACAGAGACCATGTGACTTCAAGTACAAATTGGGACTGTCCTGCATTTTTCAAACTGTTTAAGGGTAGGCTTACCATAATTTTTAGAGGTGAAACTGGGACCACCTGGTGTGGTGCCCGTAGGGGTGTGGCCAGGGGTGTGGTCAAGGGGGGCGTGGCTATTTCCGGTCCTTTTAAAGTAGTAGCTTTTATATGCGTAATGTTTTGTGGATACTCTACCCTTCCTCAGTCAACCGAGTGAATCATACAGTTTAAATAGACCATAACACCACCCCCTAGTGAAAAAGGCACCATTACGTTGTCATGGCAACCCATACACAACATGAGCAAATAAATCATTCATCTAAATCTCAGATTCTAAATAATGCCAAACATCAAGCATAATTATCAATTTCATAAAATAGTGAAAAGCGTATACATCACACAATTTAATATCTGCAGTGTAATATGTGTTTTATGTGTCTAATTAAGGAACAGAGCCAAATACTTATAAGGCATAAATGCAACATTGAATGAAATAAGTAAAAGAGAAACACATACCTGCTAAAGCTGTTTTACGACGCTACTCTATACCATAACGCAGGAAGATTACAGCCAAAATGCTATCTTGTATGAAGAAAAGCAAGATCCACGCCAAAAAATCCTGCCTCTCTGCACTTCCTGTTCATACTCCTCCTGTTCATACTCCCCAGGGGTCAAATGGGGGGTGTTAAATTCTTAGAAAAATAAACCAAGTAGCCCTACAAAATTAAAAAACCCTATGCTGCTCACTCAGCCTGTATTACTAAATGTAAAATTTGAAGGACACAGACTCTAAGCTAAGCAGGCCTGTATGTAACAAAGTACCAGCATCCAACTATGCTGGAGAGTCACAGTCCAGTCATTTTGAATAATGTATCCGGGTTTCAGGCGGTCTTAAACTCGTATACATGATTTGAAACCCAGAGGTGGCAACCCTACTGGGACAGAATGAACAACTGGGTGGGACACTGGGACAGCGCCTCTAAACAGGGACAATCCCAGTAAAAGTGGGACTTCTGGTAAGCCTATTAAGGGCATGCTGAATGTCCAAAGTAGCATTCCTGTGCTATACAACAGTTAGATGTCAACATCTTCACTAAACAAGCCCTATGTGCTCAAATTTACATTTGGTAGCCACTATATAGGGTTGCCCTATTGCCGCTTTAAAGGAGGACACTTATGAAAAGTACATATGTCAGGGGGCTGTTTAATGAAATGTTTTTGAATAATGTTTTGTTCTTTCAAAAAAAAAAAAAAAAAAAAGAGGCAAATGTAAACCCATAAATTAGAATCTGTTTAGACTCAGCTTAAGGGACACTGAACCCAAATTTATTCTTTCTTGATTCAGATACAGCATGCAGTTTTAAGCAACTTTCTAATTTACTCCTATTATCAAATTTTATTCATTCTCTTGGTGTCTTTATTTGAAAAGTAAGAATGTAAGTTTAGATGCCTGCCCATTTTTGGTGAACAATCAGGGTTGTTCTTGCTGATTGGTGGATAAATTCACCCACCAATAAAAAAGTGCTTTCACAGGGTCCTGAACCAAAATTGGCTGGCTCATTAGCTTAGATGCCTTCTTTTTCAAATAAAAATAGCAAGAGAACGAAGAAAAATTGATAATAGGAGTAAATTTGAAAGTTGCTTAAAATTGCTGCTCTATCTGAATCACGAAAGATAAAAAAAAATTGGGTTCAGTGTCCCTTTAAACAAACTTAATGAATAAAATAGGGCATATACCTGTTTTGTTTTAAAAAACTAACGTTTTGTATTGCATGTTTACTTAAAGTGAAAGTCAAATCTAGCGTTGTAACAAACACTAGGATTGACTATTGAAACAAATAAAGGGGACTTTCTTTCATGAGGTATAAGATACTTCATGTAGAAAGCTCCTTTATTTGTTTTAAACCGATCGCCATTCTTAGCTACTATAGCAGCACACGGCTAAAAAAAAATGTTGCTAAGAGGTGACTTTTTCACCTTTTAGGCAATAGCCGTGCGGTATATCCAGCTCCCATGGGCGTCAAGCCGGATTTACCGCACAGCTATTGGCTAAGAGGTGAAAACGTCACCTCTTAGCAAAAACATTTTTTAGCCGTGTGCTGCTGTAGTAGCTAAGATGGCGATTGGTTAAAACAAATAAAGGAGCTTTCTACCGGAAGTATCTTATACCTCATGAAAGAAAGTCCCCTTTATTTGTTTCAATAGTCAATCCTAGCGTTTGTAAAACGCTAGGATTTACTTTCACTTTAAATAGGAAATTATTTAAAAGATACATCCACATCCACAAATAACATTGTAACAATAAATATGCATGCATAGTTCTTTCATAATTTGATACATTCTTTCTTTGTATAAAGCATTACAAATATATTAGAAATTAATTATTCTGCAAAAGAAAAAAATACAGGTTTCAAACTATAGTGAGTGACCTAACCAGTTCTTTCTTTCCTGAATAATCATTACAATACATTTATCTGGGAAAATAGGCTACAACCATGACATATTTTTTGTATTTATTAATCAGTGTATTTATTGTATTTATCAATCAGTTTAAGAGACTGGAAAGACAAAATTAAACTTTCATGGATCAGATAGAGCATGTTATTTTAAGAGGCTTTACAAATTACTTCTATTATCTTAAATATTTTGACATCCTTTGTTGAAATCATATGTAGGTTCGGGGCAGCAATTGATGGCTACACATACTGTATATGTCTTTTGTCATTGGCTCACCAGATTTGTTTAGCTAGCTCCCAGTAGTGCACTGCTGCTCTAGAAGCTAATTTGATGATAGAAGTAAAAATTATTTTAAAATTAAATGTTGTATCGGAATCATAAACGTTTAATTTTGAAATGTCCCTTTAAACATTATTATTTCTCAGTTTCCTTGTTAAACTGTAAGAGCCCCATTCCTTAAAGTGACATATAACCCAAATATTTTCTTCATGAATTAGAAAGAGCATACAATTGTAACCAACTTTCCAAATTACTTCTATTATCTAATTTGATTCTTTCTCTTGATATCCTTTGTTAAAAAGCATAATAAAATATTTAAGCAGCTGCTGATTGATGGCTGCACATAGATACCTTGTGTGATTGGCTCACCCATGTGCATTGCTATTTCTTGAACAAAGGATATCTAACGAATGAAGCAAATTAGATAATAGAAGTAAATTGGAATGTTGTTTAAAATTGTATTCTCTATCTGAATCATAGAAGAAAAAATTTTGGTTTCACGTCCCTTTAAATATGTGCATAATCTATACTACCATCTGTTTACCATCTTCCTCCATGATTTGCCACATGCTCATCCATTTCCAATTATGCTTTTTAGGGCTAATTTTAGTTTACGCAAATATATTTACCACCTCAATATATATAGAAAACACTGCAGCCTTGCCTGACGTCATACATGGAAATATCAACATTACAAATTATAACAATGTAAAGTAAATTTAAAGAACACAGACGACTTCTGTGGCATCTCTCACAATTTTACAATTTCTTTGGGGGATGGGGCTTGCTGACCACTGAGACCAGTTGGTATAAATGACCAGGAAGTCTTCCGTTATAGTAAAAAAATACTCTGAGGCGAGGCTTGGAAAGGATGTGTGTGGCTCTGGGTATCGAAATGAGGTCTTTGTTCATCTTATGTATAGATTTGTTTCTAGAATGGTGGCATGTAAGTCTCATACTTAAAATTAGAGCAAAAGAATAATCAAATATATCTAACCTGGTAAATGTATATCAGTGAGTCTCCTGTAGTTTACAGATGGGGTTGGAAAATACAGTATTTAAAAAGGATATGAAACCTCAACAATTTCTTTTCAGATTAAGTATACCATTTTTAAAAAGTGTCCAATTTACTTTTAATATCAAATTTGCTTCATCCTCATAGTATTATTTGTTGAAGAGATACCTAGAGAAGTGATCTTTTATAACAATGTGTTTTATTAAAATGAATGTAATATTGTTACAGAGAGTTGTCTTATCGGATGATTAAAGAAAAACCTGGCAGCATAGAGATAGAAGAAATTAAAAAAAAATATTGACAATGATTCTCTTAAATATATTTTAGTTTCTAATTCAGAATGAGGATTATGGCCCTTGTTACATAATAAATATTTTGTTTGCAGCCTTTCAAAGGGTAAATAGTAAAATTGGTTGTTTCATTATATATTATGTTATATAATATATTTTAATATATGTGGAAATAATTCCTAAAGGTGCTAAAAGTGACATAGCTTTTATAAAAAGATGAGTCAAAGAAATTACTTCCACAATATGACTTCAATGTAAGTATAACCAATGGAAATTTACTTTAGTAATGCAGCTAAAATAATTGATCAGTTTGATAATCAGTCATCAGTATCTTCATATCAATAAATATATAAAATCAAGAAAGAGTGAATTTTTAGATACCACAATTAAATTTATGTAGGGGAAACATAAAGGGCAAGATTAAGAGTGGAGCGCAATTTTGCACTCCCGCGAGCGTTTTATCTGCGCTCAATTTTTTACTATTGTGTACCTAGTTGTACACTTATTACAGGTTGCAAGTAACAATTTTGCGCTCTCATGGTCGCATCCTCGTGCAGAAAAAAAGGCTTTGCGAATTTGCGAACGCAGGATCGTATTTCCCCTAGACTTTAATGGAGCCTTATTTTGAAAAAAAATTAAAATAAAATAACAGCTGCCAGCTTGTGCAAACACGAGCGCAGGATTGCATATTTTTTAACTCTTTTAACTTTGTAATGCAATATTTTTATGCAATCATTGTTATCAGACTGTTAATATGAATGTAACTGTACTGTTACATATGTCTTTGATTTGTATTGTGCAACTATTTAGTCGAGTGTTTTAACAGTTAACCAAAGCTCTGAAGTCACATTAAAGGGACATGAAACCCCCCAAAAATATTTCATGATTCAGATAGAGGATACAATTTTAAACAACTTTCTAATTTACTTCTATTATCTAATCTGTTTAATTCTCTTGGTATCATTTGTTGAAGGAGCAACAATACACTACTGGTTTCTAACTGAACAAATGGGTGAGCCAATGACAATCGGTATATGTATGCAGCATCAAATCAAGAGCTAGTACCTAGGTTCTCTGCAGCCCCTGAGCTTGCCTAGATAAACCTTTCAGCAAAGGATAACAAGAGAAGGAAGCAAATTAAATAATAGAAGTAAATTGGAAAGTTGTTTAAAATTGTATTCTCTATCTGAATCATGAAAGAAAATGTTGGGGTTTCATGTCCCTTTAACCCGACAAGCCATTTACTTTCAACTTGTAATATGAACGGTCTTATCCGCATGCCTGAAAGGGCGCAAACTTGCAAATTAGTTAATGCGCAAAAAATAATCTGCCACTTGTAATCTGGCTCAAAATTTGCAGCTAATTTGTAAAGCAAATCTATTCTGAAGACTTTCTATGCAGACTTCTGGTTACCTCCTCTCTTGTCATCTCATCACACTCCCGTTTACAGGACTTCTCCAGACTGGCTCCCATCTTGTGGAACTCTCTGCCTCGCTCCACAAGACTCTCTTCTAGTTTTAAAAGCTTCAAGCGCTCCCTAAAGACTCTACTGTTCAGGGATGCATGCAACCTACACTAACCTTACTTTATACCAGTTCCTCTCCTCCATTGCTAGCCCCTGAACCCCCTTAGCATGTAAGCCTAAGAGTCCAGCTGTTTGTAGATCACCTTCTTAAGAGCTGATTACAGCAGTGCGAATCTTGGCAGGGCCCTCTACCCATGTGATCCCTATATTTGTATTGTTGTACTCCCCCTCTGTTTACAGCGCTGCAGAATCTGTTGGCGCTCTACAAATAACCGATAATAATAATAATAATAATAATAATAATAATAATAATAATAATAAAGACTTGCAACAAATGTGCTGCAAACTTTTGAAGCTTGGCCTTGGCAAGTCTAGCAAGAGTTTAGCAATTTTTTTGCAATTTTCACTGAAAAAAACAAATGCTAAACACAATTGTGGAAGACTTCCAGCAAATTTACAAAGCAAGTTTATTCTGAAGACTTTCAATATAGAATAGCAACAATTGTGCAGCAAACTTTTGAAGCTTGGCAAGTCTAGCAAGAGTTTAAAGGGACACTGAACCCAAATATTTTATTTCATGATTCAGATAGAGCATGACATTTTAAGCAACTTTCTAATTTGCTCCTATTATCAAATTTTCTTCATTCTCTTGGTATCTTTATTTGAAATGCAAGAATGTAAGTTTAGATGCCGGCCAATTTTTGGTGAACAACCAGCGTTGTTCTTGCCGGTTGGTTGATAAATTCATCCACCAATAAAAAAATTGCTGTCCAGAGTTCTGAACCAAAAAAAAAAAGCTTAGATGCCTTCTTTTTCAAATAAAGATAGCAAGAGAACGAAGAAAAATTGATAATATGAGTAAATTAGAAAGTTGCTTAAAATTGCTGCTCTATCTGAATCACGAAAGAAAAAAAATGTGTGTTCAGTGTCCCTTTAACAATTCCTTTGCAAACTTGCAGCCAAAATACATGCTATCTGGGTAGGTACTAGGTAGGTGTCTGGCGCACAATATGGCAGGAAATAGTTCTGCCGTGCTGTCTAGTGCTCTTGCAAATGGATAACATTCTTGCACAACTGCTGCCATATAGTGCTCTAGACATGTGCGCGCTTCTGAGCTTTACATCCCTGCTTTTAACAAAAGATACCAAGAGAACTATGAAAATTTTAATTTAATTTTTATTTCTATAACATGCAATTACCTTAGAGTCACCCCAATAAAAAGAAACAGCGATCCAAATAAAGGAGTTGCCTATAAACATGCTCACTTATTTTTTGCCTTGGAAAAAAAGGCAGTTTAAAGGGACATAAAACAAAAAAAGTAAATTAATTTATGTTATCAAATTTACTTTGTTACCTTGGTTTGTTGAAAATCAGATAGGTAGGCTCAGGAGCATGCACATGTCTGGACAGTTTGCAGGCTACTTACATATGCTCTTTATCCATGAAAACCACCAGAATTAAACAAATATAATAGCAGAAATAAATTGGAAACTTTTTTTCTTCTTCAAATTAAAGGAAACAACAGAAATGTGTCTATTTCTCAGTTCTTTAAAACATTTCTCTACAGGTGGCAATGGCTTCACATTTAGATGCTCCAATAGCGTTCCTGCAATATCTTTGTTGATTGATTCCTGTGTCAGCCAATAGGTTTGTAAAATTTACTTTTGTTCTTGTCCAATCCTGATCCCATAAGGGGGTAGCTCGAAAACTTTATAACCACTCTGTCCATCAGAGTTACCCAAAATGGGCTACATTACAAGTGGTAAACTATTTTTAAAGTGAATGTAAATTTTGATGATAAAGTGCCCGTTTTTTAAAAATTTGATTAAAAACATGGGCACTTTAATTAATCAAAATTTTAATTTCACTTGTGTTGTGAAAAAATACTTACCTTTTAATCTTGACAACCGCTCCAGCTTCCTACGCCCATCGCAAAGCCTCTTCCTGGGTCTAAAATGAGGAATCCAGCTTCCTCCAATCACGGCGTTGAATCAGACACTGATTCCCCTGGGGGGGAAGTCATGATTGGAGGATGACCCATCCATCATTTCTGACATCACAAATGGCTTGTGACGACCAGGGGAAGCTGGAGTCGCTGTCAGGTTTAAAAGGTATTTTTTACAACGTGTGAAATGTAAATTTTGATGAATTAAAGTGCCCCTGTTTTTAATCGAATTTATAAAATGCGCTTACTTTAGTGTATTATTATTATTATACTTTATTATTATACTTTTATTATTACTTTATTATTATACAAGATTGAGACAGATGTTAATGCAGAGTTAGAGGAGGCAAATGTTGTTAGGTAAAAGGAATATTATTGAGTTGGGTGGTAGGCTTCTCTGAACAGAAAAGTCTTCAGAGAGCATTTAAAGGGCCATAATACCCAAATGTTTAAACACTTGAAAGTGATGCAGTATAGCTGTAAAAAGCTGACTAGAAAATATCTCCTGAACATCTCTATGTAAAAAAGAAAGATATTTTACCTCAAAAGTTCCTCAGTAGCCACCTCCCATTGTAAAGGATTTCTAAGCAGCATTTTAGTGTGTATGTCCTGGGACAGCTGAAAGGATGAGCATCGTGAACTCTCATATTATTTCACCAATCAGGTAAAGGAAGCTTACTATGAAATCTCATGAGAGTTAAGTCAAATCTCATGAGATCACAGTAAGAGTTCATGACCTCAGCACTGCTGATGCTGATTGGCTGATGTTCATTTCTTCATTTTTTTATTTTTTTTTTACCTGCAGCTGGGAGCAGGTGAAGTATAACTTTTTACACAGAACTTACTCTGCTGAGCTGAGGAGATTGTGAGGTAAAATATCTTCCTTTTTTACATAGAGATGCTCAGGTGATATTTTCCTGTCAGCTTTTTACAGTTATACTGCATCAGTTTCAAGTGATTTAGCATATGAGTATTATGTCCCTTTAAAGGAAGAAACATTTGGGCAAAGCCTGACAGCACAAGGGAGAGTGTTTCAGAGGGTAGGTGCTGCACGGCAGAAGTCCTGAAGTCTAGCATGAGAGGAGGTGATAGTCGCAGATGCAAGGAGCAGGTCATTGTTGGATCTTAGTGTGCGGGCTGGAGTATACTTGTTGATTAGAGAGGATAGGTAGAGGGGAGCAGAGTTGGTGAGCCCTTTGTATGCAAGGGTGAGAATTTTGAATTTAATTCTGCTGTGTATGGGGAGCCAATGAAGGGACTCGCAGAGAGGTGCAGCAGATACAGAGCGACGGGAAAGGTGGATCAGCCTGGCAGAGGCATTTAGGATGGATTGAAGAGGGGAGAGGCGGGAATGAGGAAGGCCAGTAAGTAGGTTATTGCATTAGTCAAGTTGGGAAATAACAAGGGAGTGGATTATTTGCTTTGTGGAGTTAGCTCACAGAAAAGGTTGAATCTTGGAAATGTTGCGTAGATGGTTGCGGCAGGATGTAGAAAGTGATTGGATATGGGGGGTGAAGGATAGATTTGAGTCAAGTGTAACTCCGAGGCAGCGGACTTGGGGCGATGAGGAAATGGTGATGAGGGATAGAGAAGTCACAGGTCGGCGTAGAGCTTGGGGGGGGGGGGGTAAGAAAGAGCTCAGTCTTGGACATGTTAATCTTTAGGTGGTGAGAGGCCATCCAGGAAGAAATACCAGATAAGCAGTTGGTGACATGGGAAAGGACAGAGGGAGAGAGAGCAGGGGTGGAGAGATAGATCTGTGTGTCATCAGCATAGAGGTGATATTTGAAGCCATAACTGTTGATAAGTTTACCCAGAGAAGAAGTATAAATGGAGAAGAGTAGAGGACCCAGAACAGATCCTTGAGGTAATCCAACAGACAGAGGCATTAAAGAGGAGGAGTCATTGGCAAATGACACAGAAAAAGACCTGTGAGAAAGATAAGAGTGAAACCAGGAAAGAGCAGTGCCACAGAGGCCAAAAGAGCTAAGGGTCTGTAGGAGGAGTGGGTGGTCAACTGTGTCAAAGGCAGCTGAGAGGTCAAGTAGGATGAGTATGGACTAGTGGCCAATATTTTTAGCAGAGAGAAGATTGTTCATAACCTTGGTAAGGGCAGTCTCAGTTGAGTGTTTGGGGCGGAATCCGGATTGCAGGGGGTCAAGCAAGGAGTTGGCGGACAGGAAGTGGGTTAGGCAATTGTATACTAATTTTTCAAGGAGTTTTGATGTTAGTGGGAGCAGTGATATCGGGCAGTAGCTTTCAGGAGTATTAGGGTCAAGGGAGGGTTTTATGAGTATGGGAGTGACTATTGCATGTTTGAAAGAAGATGGGAATGAGCCAGTAGAAAGAGATAGGTTGAAGATGTGTGTAAGAGCAGGAGTGAGGGTAGAAGATAGGGAGAGTATTAGATGGGAAGGTATAGGGTCGAGTGGGCAGGTAGTAAGGCGTGAGGAAGATAGCAAGGAGGAAACTTCATTCTCAGTGGCTGGATGGAGGATGCAGAGGGTGGCAGAGGGAGTAGCAGGGCCTGTTGATGGACTATTGCAGGTTGGTGTTGGGATGTTGCTCCGGATAGAATGTGTTTTGTTTAAAAAGTAGTCTGCCAAGTCTTGAGCACTAAAGACAGGTGAGGGGGGTGGAGCAGGAGGGTAGAGGAGAGAGTTAAAGGTGGAGAAGGGTCGTTTAGGGTTTGAGGAAAGAGTAGATATAAGGGAGGAGAAGTAGGTTTGCTTGGCTAAGTGAAGGGCACAAGTGTATGAATGAAGCATAAACTTATAGTGTATGAAGTCAGGTTCAGAGTGAGTTTTCCTCCAGACACGCTCAGCAGTACGGGAGCATTTTTGCAAATAGCGTGTTTGCTGAGAGTGCCAGGGCTGCAACTGGCGGCGTGATGTTTTGCGCAGCTGGGGAGGGGCAAGTGTGTCTAGTGCAGAGGAGAGAGTTTTGTTAGAGTGGGATGTTGCGAGATCAGGGCAGGTTACAGTGGAAGTGTGAGGGAGGAGATCTTGAATAGTTTTTGAAAATTGGAGCGGATCCACAGCATGCAGATTTCTACAGCTGCGGGGGCGGAATGGAGGAGTTGGTTTAGCTGTTGCATTGATATTATAGGTGACCATGTGATGGTCTGAAATGGGAAAGGAGCAACAGGTGAGGTCAGATATAGAACAGAGGTAGGAAAATACCAGGTTGATGGAGTGTCCATCACAGGGGGGTAGGGAATAGGGTGGATTGTGAGAGAATGAAGGAGGATGTAAGTGAAAGAAGTTTAGAGGCAGCAGGGGCAGATGGGTTGTCAATGGGAATGTTGAAGTCCCCAAGAATTTAGGGTTGGTATATTTGTAGAGAGAAAGTGAGGAAGCCAGGCGGCAAAGTTGTCAAGGAAATGGGAGGTAGGTCTGGGAGGGCGATAGATGACTGCCACTTTGAGGGAGAGGGGGGAGAACAGGCGAATACAGTGGACTTCAAAGGAAGAGAAGGAGAGAGATGGGATTGGAGGTAGGTACTGATAAGTGCAAGAGGGGGAGAGCAGGATCCCAACACCACCACCACGTTTCTCACCTGGCCTAGGGGTATGGCTAAAGTCAAGACCACCATGTGTAAGAGCAGCAGTGGAAACTGTGTCGGAAGGAGATAGCCAGGTTTCGGTAATTGCTAAAAGGGTGAAAGAATTTGAAATAAACAGGTCATGAATGGTTGTAAGTTTATTGCAGACAGAGCAAGAGTTCCATAGTGCGCAAGTGAAAGGAGTGTGTGCGTATGGGATGCAATTGATGGAGATGAGGTTATGTGTGTTGCTGTTATTAAAGTTACTATAAGGAGTGCGTGATTGGGTAATGGTGTGAATGAGGGTGGGCCCAGGATTTGGAGAGATGTCACCTGATGCTAATAGCAGCAAGATGGAAAGTAAGAGTAGGTGAGAATGAGATTTATAGCAGTGGGGGTATTTCTGTGAGGTGGCGCAGTTTAGTGACATAGATTTTAAAATAGAAAGTAGTTCATGAGAGCTAAGGTATGGAGGGGAAAGGAGAGAGGGGCCAATATAAACTGCCTGTGGAGAAGAGTAAGGTATGAGCATGTAAGCCTGCTTGTGGAATAGACATGAGACTGTTAAAAGGAAAAGCAGTCCTGAAAACATAGCAGAATTTCAAGTGCAAAATTTTTGTTTTAAAGGGACACTGAACCCAAATTTTTTCTTTCGTGATTTAGATAGAGCACGAAATTTTAAACAACTTTCTAATTTACTCCTATTATCAAATTTTCTTCATTCGCTTGGTATCTTTATTTGAAATGCAAGAATGTAAGTTTAGATGCCGGCCCATTTTTGGTGAACAACCTGGGTTGTCCTTGCTAATTGGCAGATAAATTCATCCAACAATAAAAAAGATGCCTTCTTTTTCAAATAAAGATAGCAAGAGAATGAAGACAAATTAATAATAGGAGTAAATTAGAAAGTTGCTTAAAGTTGCATGCTCTATCTGAATCATGAAAGAAAAAATTTGGGTTCAGTGTCCCTTTAAATAGAAAATATTTAACTTGCCTCAAATCTTCTTCAAATCTTGTTCAATTCTTGACTAATTCTTAGCACTGCCACTTAAAGATGTCAGCTTAGAGATGGTGTTCTCTGCGAATGCTAAACCCTGCAAATGCTTTCCCTAAAGCGTATCTTAAATATATAGGGCTTTTGAAGACAGCTGAGTTAGATCAATTAACAAGTCACTCAAGTGCAAACAAAATTTGTGCTTGTCAAGTTAGCGAGGCTGAAGACCTTGCGTAAAGGGTAAGGTTTAAAATAAAAATGTGCACCAAACACAACATAAATACAGTAAAATAAACTGTTACACTCATCTATACACTATCTGATAGCTACACCAAACTCACTATCCTCCAAAACTACACCAACCTCACTAGCCTCCACAGCTACACCAACCTCACTAACCTCCACAACTACACCTACCTCACTAGCCTCCCCAACTACACCAACCTCATTAGCCTCCCCAACTACACCAACCTCACTAGCCTCCCCAATTACACCAACCTCACTAGCCTCCCCAGCTACACTAACCTCACTAGCCTCCCCAGCTTCACTAACCTCACTAGCCTCCCCAGCTTCACTAACCTCACTAGCCTCCCCAGCTACACCAACCTCACTAGCCTCCCCAGCTACACCGACCTCACTAGCCTCCCCAGCTTCACTAACCTCACTAGCCTCCCCAGCTACACCAACCTCACTAGCCTCCCCAGCTACACCAACCTCACTAGCCTCCCCAGCTACACCAACCTCACTAGCCTCCCCAGCTACACCAACCTCACTAGCCTCCCCAACTACACCAACCTCACTAGCCTCCCAAGCTTCACCAACCTCACTAGCCTCCCCAGCTACACCAACCTCACTAGCCTCCCCAGCTACACCAACCTCACTAGCCTCCCAAGCTTCACCAACCTCACTAGCCTCCCCAGCTACACCAACCTCACTAGCCTCCACAGCTACACCAACCTCACTAGCCTCCCAAGCTTCACCAACCTCACTAGCCTCCCCAGCTTCACTAACCTCACTAGCCTCCCTAGCTTCACTAACCTCACTAGCCTCCCCAGCTACACCAACCTCACTAGCCTCCCAAGCTTCACCAACCTCACTAGCCTCCCCAGCTTCACTAACCTCACTAGCCTCCCTAGCTACACCAACCTCACTAGCCTCCCCAGCTACACCAACCTCACTAGCCTCCCAAGCTTCACCAACCTCACTAGCCTCCCCAGCTTCACTAACCTCACTAGCCTCCCTAGCTTCACCAACCTCACTAGCCTCCACAGCTTCACCAACCTCACTGTCCTCCCTAGCTTCACTAACCTCACTGTCCTCCCTAGCTACACCAACCTCACTAGCCTCCCCAGCTACACCAACCTCACTAGCCTCCCCAACTACACCAACCTCACTAGCCTCCCAAGCTTCACCAACCTCACTAGCCTCCCCAGCTACACCAACCTCACTAGCCTCCCCAGCTACACCAACCTCACTAGCCTCCCAAGCTTCACCAACCTCACTAGCCTCCCCAGCTACACCAACCTCACTAGCCTCCCCAGCTACACCAACCTCACTAGCCTCCCAAGCTTCACCAACCTCACTAGCCTCCCCAGCTTCACTAACCTCACTAGCCTCCCTAGCTACACCGACCTCACTAGCCTCCCTAGCTACACCAACCTCACTAGCCTCCCCAGCTTCACTAACCTCACTAGCCTCCCCAGCTTCACTAACCTCACTAGCCTCCCCAGCTACACCAACCTCACTAGCCTCCCCAGCTACACCAACCTCACTAGCCTCCCCAGCTTCACTAACCTCACTAGCCTCCCCAGCTACACCAACCTCACTAGCCTCCCCAGCTTCACTAACCTCACTAGCCTCCCCAGCTTCACTAACCTCACTAGCCTCCCCAGCTACACCAACCTCACTAGCCTCCCCAGCTTCACTAACCTCACTAGCCTCCCCAGCTACACCAACCTCACTAGCCTCCCCAGCTTCACCAACCTCACTAGCCTCCCCAGCTACACCAACCTCACTAGCCTCCCCAGCTTCACTAACCTCACTGTCCTCCCTAGCTTCACTAACCTCACTAGCCTCCCCAGCTTCACCAACCTCACTAGCCTCCCCAGCTACACCAACCTCACTAGGCTCCCCAGCTACACCAACCTCACTAGCCTCCCCAGCTTCACTAACCTCACTAGCCTCCCAAGCTTCACCAACCTCACTAGCCTCCCCAGCTACACCAACCTCACTAGCCTCCCCAGCTACACCAACCTCACTAGCCTCCCAAGCTTCACCAACCTCACTAGCCTCCCCAGCTTCACTAACCTCACTAGCCTCCCTAGCTACACCAACCTCACTAGCCTCCCTAGCTACACCAACCTCACTAGCCTCCCCAGCTTCACTAACCTCACTAGCCTCCCCAGCTTCACTAACCTCACTAGCCTCCCCAGCTACACCAACCTCACTAGCCTCCCCAGCTACACCAACCTCACTAGCCTCCCCAGCTTCACTAACCTCACTAGCCTCCCCAGCTACACCAACCTCACTAGCCTCCCCAGCTTCACTAACCTCACTAGCCTCCCCAGCTTCACTAACCTCACTAGCCTCCCCTGCTACACCAACCTCACTAGCCTCCCCAGCTTCACTAACCTCACTAGCCTCCCCAGCTACACCAACCTCACTAGCCTCCCCAGCTTCACCAACCTCACTAGCCTCCCCAGCTACACCAACCTCACTAGCCTCCCCAGCTTCACTAACCTCACTGTCCTCCCTAGCTTCACTAACCTCACTAGCCTCCCCAGCTTCACCAACCTCACTAGCCTCCCCAGCTACACCAACCTCACTAGGCTCCCCAGCTACACCAACCTCACTAGGCTCCCCAGCTACACCAACCTCACTAGCCTCCCCAGCTTCACCAACCTCACTAGCCTCCCCAGCTACACCAACCTCACTAGCCTCCCCAGCTTCACTAACCTCACTGTCCTCCCTAGCTTCACTAACCTCACTAGCCTCCCCAGCTTCACCAACCTCACTAGCCTCCCCAGCTACACCAACCTCACTAGCCTCCCCAGCTACACCAACCTCACTAGCCTCCCAAGCTTCACCAACCTCACTAGCCTCCCCAGCTTCACTAACCTCACTAGCCTCCCTAGCTTCACTAACCTCACTAGCCTCCCCAGCTACACCAACCTCACTAGCCTCCCAAGCTTCACCAACCTCACTAGCCTCCCCAGCTTCACTAACCTCACTAGCCTCCCTAGCTACACCAACCTCACTAGCCTCCCCAGCTACACCAACCTCACTAGCCTCCCAAGCTTCACCAACCTCACTAGCCTCCCCAGCTTCACTAACCTCACTAGCCTCCCTAGCTTCACCAACCTCACTAGCCTCCCCAGCTTCACCAACCTCACTGTCCTCCCTAGCTTCACTAACCTCACTGTCCTCCCTAGCTACACCAACCTCACTAGCCTCCCCAGCTACACCAACCTCACTAGCCTCCCCAACTACACCAACCTCACTAGCCTCCCAAGCTTCACCAACCTCACTAGCCTCCCCAGCTACACCAACCTCACTAGCCTCCCCAGCTACACCAACCTCACTAGCCTCCCAAGCTTCACCAACCTCACTAGCCTCCCCAGCTACACCAACCTCACTAGCCTCCCCAGCTACACCAACCTCACTAGCCTCCCAAGCTTCTCCAACCTCACTAGCCTCCCCAGCTTCACTAACCTCACTAGCCTCCCTAGCTACACCAACCTCACTAGCCTCCCTAGCTACACCAACCTCACTAGCCTCCCCAGCTTCACTAACCTCACTAGCCTCCCCAGCTTCACTAACCTCACTAGCCTCCCCAGCTACACCAACCTCACTAGCCTCCCCAGCTACACCAACCTCACTAGCCTCCCCAGCTTCACTAACCTCACTAGCCTCCCCAGCTACACCAACCTCACTAGCCTCCCCAGCTTCACTAACCTCACTAGCCTCCCCAGCTTCACTAACCTCACTAGCCTCCCCAGCTACACCAACCTCACTAGCCTCCCCAGCTTCACTAACCTCACTAGCCTCCCCAGCTACACCAACCTCACTAGCCTCCCCAGCTTCACCAACCTCACTAGCCTCCCCAGCTACACCAACCTCACTAGCCTCCCCAGCTTCACTAACCTCACTGTCCTCCCTAGCTTCACTAACCTCACTAGCCTCCCCAGCTTCACCAACCTCACTAGCCTCCCCAGCTACACCAACCTCATCACTAGGCTCCCCAGCTACACCAACCTCACTAGCCTCCCCAGCTTCACTAACCTCACTAGCCTCCCAAGCTTCACCAACCTCACTAGCCTCCCCAGCTACACCAACCTCACTAGCCTCCCCAGCTACACCAACCTCACTAGCCTCCCAAGCTTCACCAACCTCACTAGCCTCCCCAGCTTCACTAACCTCACTAGCCTCCCTAGCTTCACTAACCTCACTAGCCTCCCCAGCTTCACCAACCTCACTAGCCTCCCCAGCTACACCAACCTCACTAGCCTCCCCAGCTACACCAACCTCACTAGCCTCCCAAGCTTCACCAACCTCACTAGCCTCCCCAGCTTCACTAACCTCACTAGCCTCCCCAGCTACACCAACCTCACTAGCCTCCCCAGCTACACCAACCTCACTAGCCTCCCCAGCTTCACTAACCTCACTAGCCTCCCCAGCTTCACTAACCTCACTAGCCTCCCCAGCTTCACTAACCTCACTAGCCTCCCCAGCTACACCAACCTCACTAGCCTCCCCAGCTTCACTAACCTCACTAGCCTCCCCAGCTACACCAACCTCACTAGCCTCCCCAGCTACACCAACCTCACTAGCCTCCCCAGCTTCACTAACCTCACTAGCCTCCCCAGCTACACCAACCTCACTAGCCTCCCCAGCTTCACTAACCTCACTAGCCTCCCCAGCTACACCAACCTCACTAGCCTCCCCAGCTACACCAACCTCACTAGCCTCCCCAGCTACACCAACCTCACTGTCCTCCCTAGCTACACCAACCTCACTAGCCTCCCCAGCTACACCAACCTCACTAGCCTCTCCAGCTTCACCAACCTCACTAGCCTCCCCAGCTTCACCATCCTCACTAGCCTCCCCAGATACACCAACCCCACTAGCCTACCCAGCTACACCAACCTCACTAGCCTCCCCAGCTTCACCAACCTCACTAGCCTCCCCAGCTTCACCAACCTCACTAGCCTCCCCAGCTTCACTAACCTCACTAGCCTCCCCAGCTACACCAACCTCACTAGCCTCCCCAGCTACACCAACCTCACTAGCCTCCCCAGCTACACCAACCTCACTAGCCTCCCCAGCTTCACTAACCTCACTAGCCTCCCCAGCTTCACTAACCTCACTAGCCTCCCCAGCTACACCAACCTCACTAGCCTCCCCAGCTTCACTAACCTCACTAGCCTCCCCAGCTTCACCAACCTCACTAGCCTCCCAAGTACACCAACCTCACTAGCCTCCCCAGCTACACCAACCTCACTAGCCTCCCCAGCTACACCAACCTCACTAGCCTCCCCAGCTTCACTAACCTCACTAGCCTCCCCAGCTTCACTAACCTCACTAGCCTCCCCAACTACACCAACCTCACTAGCCTCCCCAGCTTCACTAACCTCACTAGCCTCCCCAGCTTCACTAACCTCACTAGCCTCCCCAGCTTCACCAACCTCACTAGCCTCCCCAGCTTCACTAACCTCACTAGCCTCCCCAGCTTCGCTAACCTCACTAGCCTCCCCAGCTTCACTAACCTCACTATCCTCCCCAGCTTCACTAACCTCACTAGCCTCCCCAGCTACACCAACCTCACTAGCCTCCCCAGCTACACCAACCTCACTAGCCTCCCCAGCTTCACTAACCTCACTAGCCTCCCTAGCTTCACTAACCTCACTAGCCTCCCCAGCTTCACTAACCTCACTAGCCTCCCCAGCTTCACTAACCTCACTAGCCTCCCTAGCTTCACTAACCTCACTAGCCTCCCCAGCTACACCAACCTCACTAGCCTCCCCAGCTACACCAACCTCACTAGCCTCCCCAGCTTCACCAACCTCACTAGCCTCCCTAGCTTCACTAACCTCACTAGCCTCCCCAGCTTCACTAACCTCACTAGCCTCCCCAGCTTCACTAACCTCACTAGCCTCCCCAACTACACCAACCTCACTAGCCTCCCCAGCTTCACTAACCTCACTAGCCTCCCCAGCTACACCAACCTCACTAGCCTCCCCAGCTACACTAACCTCACTAGCCTCCCCAGCTACACCAACCTCACTAGCCTCCCCAGCTTCACTAACCTCACTAGCCTCCCCAGCTTCACTAACCTCACTAGCCTCCCAACCCCTAGCCTCCCCAGCTACACCAACCTCACTAGCCTCCCCAGCTACACCAACCTCACTAGCCTCCCCAGCTACACCAACCTCACTAGCCTCCCCAGCTTCACTAACCTCACTAGCCTCCCCAACTACACCAACCTCACTAGCCTCCCCAGCTACACCAACCTCACTAGCCTCCCCAGCTTCACCAACCTCACTAGCCTCCCCAAGTACACCAACCTCACTAGTCTCCCCAGCTACACCAACCTCACTAGCCTCCCCAGCTACACCAACCTCACTAGCCTCCCCAGCTACACCAACCTCACTAGCCTCCCCAACTACACCAACCTCACTAGCCTCCCCAGCTACACCAACCTCACTAGCCTCCCCAGCTACACCAACCTCACTAGCCTCCCCAGCTTCACTAACCTCACTAGCCTCCCCAGCTACACCAACCTCACTAGCCTCCCAAGCTTCACTAACTTCACTAGCCTCCCCAGCTTCACTAACCTCACTAGCCTCCCCAGCTACACCAACCTCACTAGCCTCCCCAGCTACACCAGCCTCACTAGCCTCCCCAGCTTCACTAACCTCACTAGCCTCCCCAGCTACACCAACCTCACTAGCCTCCCCAGCTTCACTAACCTCACTAGACTCCCCAGCTTCACTAACCTCACTAGCCTCCCCAGCTACACCAACCTTACTAGCCTCCCCAGCTACACCAACCTCACTAGCCTCCCCAGCTACACCAATAGGTTTACCACCTCAGCCATGTTTTCCTGGACACTTATGAGTTACACATGCTGCAGGGTGTGCAGGGAGGAACATGTGTTGTGTTTCAGGACAGCACTATTTATATGCACTATTCATATTCTTCCCTGCACACATGTGTAACTTATAAGTGTCTAGGAAAACATGGGTGAGGTGGTAACCCTATACACCAACCTTACTAGCCTCCCTAGCTACACCAACCTCATTAGCCATTCCAGCAGTGATTACCTTGTGTCTAAGCCTCTGCAGACTGCCCCCCTTATTTCTGTTATTTTCACAGACTATTTTTAGCCAATCAGTGCTGACTCATAAATAACTCCACAGGAGTGAGCACAATGTTATCTATATGGCACACATGAACTAGTGCTATCTAGCTGTGAAAAACTGTCAAAATGCACTGAGATTAGAGGCGGCCTTCAAAAGCTTAGAAATTAGCATATGAGCCTACCTAGGTTTAGCTTTCAACAAAGAATACCGAGAGAACAAAGCAAATGTGATGATAAAAGTAAATTGGGAAGTTGCTTAATTTGCATGTCCTATCTGAATCATGAAAGTTTAATTTTGACTAGACTGTCCCTTTAAACATTCTCAGCATCGTCTAGTACCTCATGTAATAAGGCCTTATTATATTTTAAATCATTTTCCCATATTTATAACCTTTCCAAGTTAAAGTGAAAGTCAGCCCTAGTGTTTTACAAACGCTAGGATTGACTATTG
Organism: Bombina bombina; assembly: GCF_027579735.1. Taxonomy (NCBI): domain Eukaryota; kingdom Metazoa; phylum Chordata; class Amphibia; order Anura; family Bombinatoridae; genus Bombina; species Bombina bombina. The sequence continues at coordinate 406,482,469 of NC_069505.1, forward strand.
AAACAAAAAAGGGACTTTTATTCATGAAGTATAAGATACTTCACATAGAAAGCTCTTTTATTTGATTGAATCAATCGCCGTTTTTAGCTGCTACAGCAGCCCGCGGCTAAATAAAAACTTTTGCTATGAGGTGACGTTTTTACCTCTTAGCCAATAGCCGTGCGGATTGACTTTCACTTTAACCATCATTTTATCATTTTTCAGATAGTAATATTCTGCTAATTCCAAAAATTCAGAAACTGACGCATAGGCCTCTATTTATTAAAGTGCGGATCAGGTCCGCCAGACCTTGCTGAATACTGAGAGCAATACGCTCTCCGTATTCAGCATTGCACCAGCAGCTCACAAGAGCTATTGGTGCAACGCCGCCCCCTGCAGACTCGCGGCCAAGGGGGGTGTCAATCAACCCGATTGTACTTGCCAGAAACACGGGGCATCAAGCTCCTTTCGGAGCTTGATAGATATGCCCCATAGTAATTTATTGGGAACCTCTTTACTTTTTCAATTTTTAGCAATCAGAAATTTTACACTATCCGTCAATATATAAAATAGCTTCAGACACAGCTTATATTTTATCATGGGTGGTTTGTTTAGATGCCATACCAATGGGTCCACCCGGTCCAACTGTAAACTGTTTGTTTTTCTGTTTTGTTTTGTTTTTTTTATCAAGTATTTAATAGATTTTGCTATTATTTCTTTTTGCAAACTCCAATTTGTTTAGTTCTTTTTTTTTTCAAATTTAATTGTGGGTTTGCTTATTGATTGACATTTAATTAAAAATAATTATAATAACACCCATTCTACAACACAAATAAGACTGATTGTAATGTAACCAGCCGAGAGCTTAAATATAATCTGTAATGTGGAGATTAAATATATGTGTCACATACTTATTAAAGCATATTATTTGGGTGTAGGCATCAGCAGAAAAGAATGTTGCATATGGTGCATTGTATAGAGCTTACTAGGTTGATAATCTGAACTTGAGCACTAAACATTAAGCGTTACCAGGGGGAGCTGTCCCGCCTGCATTTGGTGACATTCCTGCAGAGCACTGCGCTTCCACAAAAAGAAGCTCAGCAAGTCAAGTGGCAGAGCCGGGAGACAAACCCCAGCATGCTTTGCTTCTGCGTACAAACACACATGACAAGATACCACAGGCCTGCATAACAAAAAACAGGTTTTGCACAAAGCTAGAGGCCACGGCCGAGGATTTTGTACGGACGCTGGCAGAATCTACATATTGCCTGCAAATTGCTTGTTAAAAAATGTTTTGTTTAGTCTGTTAATGAGAGGTGGTGACAGAAATTGTATTTAAAGTGACATTAAAGGGACAGTCTACACCAGAATTTTTATTGTTTTAAAAGATAGATAATCCCTTTATTACCCATTTCCCAGTTTTGCATAACCAACACAGTTATAATAATATACTTTAAACCTCTGTGATTATCTTGTTTCTAAGCCTCTGCAAACTGCCCCTTTTTTCAGTTCTTTTGACAGACTTGCAGTCTAGCCAATCAGTGCCTGCTCCCAGATAACTTCTCGTGCACGAGCACAGTGTTATCTATATGAAATATGTGAACTAACACCCTCTTGTGGTGAAAAACTGTTAAAATGCAATCTGAAAGAGGTGGGCTTCAAGGTCTAAGAAATTAGTATATGAACCTCCTAGGTTAAGCTTTCAACTAAGAATACCAAGAGAACAAAGCAAAATTGGTGATAAAAGTAAATTGGAAAATTGTTTAAAATTACATGCTCTATCTGAATCATGAAAGTTTATTTTGGCCTAGACTGTCCCTTTAAAGTCATTTGTGTAGCATATTAAAAAAAATATATTTTAATATGTATTAGCGTTTTCTTTGTGTTTTTTTATATGGATATTACTGTAAAAAAATAATCATTTTGTTCTGATGCTTGTGGACATTAGGGTTGGGTAACCCAAACACTCTTGTGCAGCCATTGTTTTTTTTGCAGAGTGCACATTATGGGGTAGATTTATCAAATGGTGGGAGGCCATGATTTGCTATCCGCTATACGCCGAGTGTATGCTGTCGGCATTTATCATTGCACAAGCATTTCTGGTGAAATGCTGCCCCCTGCACATTTGCAGCCGCTAGCAGGGGGTGTCAATAATCCCGATTGTATCTGTTCAGGATGATTGCAGACCGCCACTTCAGAGGTAGCGGATAGTTAAGGAGCAGCGGTCTTAAAGTCTGTTTCCGGCGAGCTGGAAGGCTCGTGCGGAATGAGCAGCATAAGCTGCTTAATAAATCGGCCCCTTAGTATAATAGCATAGAAACACAAACTCACACATAGTTATTCACTCACTCTCTATCTCACACACACATTCTCTCACACAATTTTACACTCTCACACACTAACACACAGTCACATACTCTAACACACGCTCTCACTCTTACACACACTCACACGCACTAACACAGATTCACACTCACACACACTCACTAGCACACACTCTTACATACACTCACGCACTAACACAGATTTACACTCTAACACACGCTCTCACTCTTACACACACTCACACGCACTAACACATATTCGCACTCACAAACACACTCTCTAGCACACACTCTCACATACACTCACACACTAACACAGATTTACACTCTTACACACACTCTCACACACACTCTAGCACACACTCACATGCACTAACACAGATTTTTTTACACTCTCACACACACTCACTCACACACACTTAAACAGATTTACACTCTCACACACACTCTCACTCACACTCTTACACACACTCTTACACACACTCACACACACTAACACAGATTTACACTCTCACACACACTCACACACACACTCTAGCACACACTCACACGCACTAACACAGATTTACATTCACACACACTCTCACATACACTCACTCACTCACTCACACACACACTCTTACACACACTCACACACACTCTCACACACACTCTAGCACACACTCACTCACACATACACTCTTACACACACTCACACGCACTAACACAGATTTACACTTACACACACATTCTCTCACACACTCTCACACACACTCTAGCACACACTCACACGCACTAACACAGATTTACACTCTCACACACACTCACTCACACACTCTTACACACACTCACACACACTCTAGCACACACTGACTCACACATACACTCTTACTCACACGCACTAATATAGATTTACACTTACACACACATTCTCTCACACACTCTCTCTCACACACGCAAAGATACTCACACACACAAAGACACTAGCACTCTCACACACACACTCTGTCTCACAAACTAACAAAAATTCTCTCTCACACACACTCAAATGCACTCACTTTTTCACACACTGACTCACACACACACAGAAACACACTGACAAACACAGAGACATACAATCTCTCCCGCACAAAGGCACTTACACACACTCCCATACTCAGAAATACTCCAGTCTCCAACACAAAGACACACAAACGCAAGAGAGAAATAACTGTAGCCATGTGTAGTATGTTGCAAATGTACAATGTCAACGTTTTGGCTGCGGCTGTTTCCCACAAAACCCTGACATTTGCATGACCGGGCCGGACTCAGCTTCAAACTCTGATACACAAATGGAAACTCAAAATGCACATGGCAGTATCTACCAATAAAACTGTGAGACTCTTCCCTATCAGCCAATGAGCTTCTGTCACACAGACCAGTACTGCTCAGACTTCCTGTTAATTTCAGTATCAAAATAATAAGCTTTAAAAGGATATGAAACCCACGTTTCTTTCTTCATTATTCAGATAGAGAACATATTCCATTTGACTTCTATTATCAAATGTGTTTAGTTCTCTTGTTATTCTTTGTTGAAGAGATATCTAGATAGGTAACGTGCACATGTCTGTAGCACTGCGACAGGAAATAGTGCTGCCATCTAGCGCTTGCTAATGTATAACATTATAGTGCTGCATGCACATGCACACTCCTAAACTTACCTTCCTGCTTTTCAACAAAGGATAACAAGAAAATGAAGAAAATGTGTTCTGTCTGACTCATAAAAAAAAAATTGGGATTGCATACCCCTTTAAACTTTTCCTATTTCAATTCAAAGAAGTATTTCAAAATGTGATGCAGAGCTTTTTCTTTTGTATATTCTTGTGCAGAATAAATCAGTTTTTTTCCATGGAAATTGTCCCCTGTCAGCCTGTAAGTAACAACGTCCCAGGACTCCCTTATAGACAACTTATACACAACTATGCATTTGCTGTTAGTTTTACTTCATACTGAAACAGATTTTATTTAAAGGAACAGTAAACATAGTTAAAGGGACATGAAACCCAAAAAATTTCTTTCATTGTTCAGATAGAGAGTATAATTTTAAACATCATTCCAATTTACATCTATTATCTAATTTTCTTCATTCATTAGATATCCTTTGTTGAAGGAACAGCAATGCACATGGGTGAGCCAATCACACAAGACATCTATGTGGAGCCACCAATCAGCAGCTACTGAGCTTATCTATATATGCTTTTCAACAAAGGATATAAAGGGAACAAAGCATATTAGATAAGATAAGTAAATTGGAAAGTTGTTTAAAATTGCATGCTCTTTCTAAACCATTAAAGAAAAAATTTGGGTTTTGTGTCCCTCGTATCTTATCAATACACTTAACCACTCAGTGTCTTAAATTAAGATGTCTACCATAGGAATTTGACTACCACGTCACTTCCGGTGACGTGTAGTCAGCTGCTGGAGGGTTGTGGCGCTCTCTGCGCATGTTTAAGGCACAATAAACAGTGCTCACTGGAGGCCCAACCTCCTACAAATAGTTGTTTAAGGCAGAATAGGTGACAACTTACTTTAGAACACCGGTGTTCTAAAGTAAGTTGTCTACCACGTAGGAATTGCCGCCTGATCGCTCTGTCCTTCTCTCCATAACACACATTTTATTTTGCAATAATTTTGAAATAGTTTTTACTTGCTGTATTTAGTTCCTTTTTCGCCGTTCTATACCTTTATAGCAATATCTCAAATTAGTCAACGCTGTACCTTGCTGTATTTTTGTGTTTTTCTGAATTATCATTTCCTAAAGCTTCTGATATAATCCTCAGACGTTTTTACCTCGTTATGATATTACTGTTACTGTACAACACACCTATTTGCTCTCACGGAACAACCACCAATCACATGGGGACTGTAACGGGAGTTTCGTTTCCAGGAGTTGTTATAAGGACTTCAGTCTGAGCTAATTAGACATTGGTGGAAGCAAGAAGATAATTCATAACGAGGTAAAAATGTCTGAGGATTATATTGGAGGCTTTAGGAAATAATCATTCAGAAAACACAAAAATACAGCACGGTACAGCGTTGACTAATTTGAGATATTGCTATAAAGGTATAGAACGGCGAAAAAGGAACTAAATACAGCAAGTAAAAACTATTTCAAAATTATTGCAAAATAAAATCTGTGTTATGGAGAGAAGGACAGAGCGATCAGGCGGGAATTCCTACGCGGTAGACAACTTACTTTAGAACACTAAAATAAGTTGTCACCTATTCTGCCTTAAACAGCTGTTTGTAGGAGGTTGGGCCTCTAGCGCATGAGCAGTAGTGATGTCGCGAACTTAAAAATTTCGGTTCACGAACGGCGGACTCAAGCTTCCGGTATTGTTCTCGAACCGGCGAACCGCGCGAACCGCCATTGACTTCAATAGGCAGGCGAACTTTAAAACCTACAAGGACTCTTTCTGGCCACAATAGTGATGGAAAAGTTGTTTCAAGGGGACTAACACCGGGACTGTGGCATGCTGGAGGGGGATCCATGGCAAAACTCCCATGGAAAATTACATAGTTGATGCAGAGTCTGCTTTTAACCCATAAAGGGCCTAAATCACCTAACATTCCCAAATTGTTTGCAATAACGTGCTTTAAAACATCAGTTATGATGTCGTATCTATCAGGTAGTGTAAGTGTTACGGCCGCTTCACAGTGACAGAGCAAACTCCAAGTGTAACGCACCGCAAACAACCGCAAACAGTCCATTTGCACAACCACAAGATAGATTTGATAGATAGATACATAGATTACATAGCTCAATCGATGCAATATACATATGATCAAACTGATGATTCAAAATCTAACAATTTTAATTTTTAAATATTAACAATACTGTTACAAAAAATATGATTGGTGGCACTAGTTGGCTAGTGGGCCTGGCACACACGCTGGCAGGCAGGAGGAAACTGCAATTCAATGGCACGAGCAAACTGATGATTCACAATCTAGCAATTTTTTATTTTAAATATTAACAATACTGTGACAACAAATATGATTAGTGTAACTAGTTGGCAAGTGGGCCTGGCACACACGCTGGCAGGCAGGCAACTGCAATTAAATAACAATAGTAGAATGATGTAACAGTTTGTTTTTAAAAAAGTTACAAAAATGTTACAACAGATAGGAGTAATGGCACTCAGGATAGAACTAGACACAGTATGTGCTGGCAGCCTGACACACAGGCTGGCACTAGTGGTGGCAGGCTGGCCTGTGAACTAATATTAAATAACACTCGAAGAGTGATGTAAAATTTTTTTTTTACAAATTTTAATGTTATGTTACAACAGATAGGAGTCGTGGACTGGCACTGAGGATGGAAGTAGGCACAGTATATGCTGGCAGCCTGACACACAGGCTGGCACTAATGGCAGCCTGGCTGGGCTGGCAACTAAAATTTAATAACACTAGAAGAGGACTGATGTTAAAAAAAAATTTACATAAAATTTACACTAATGTTGTTACACCAGATATAAGTGGTGGAAAAAAAAAATATTAATCTGTGTAACACTATATGATGTGGGCCAGAAACACACAGGCCTGATGGAAAAATAAATTAAATGACACTAGCTGCAAGATGATTTAAAAAAAAAAATTAACTTTAAAATAATGTAAAGCAGATATGAGTCGTGGCTGGTAGGTAAGGCAGCAATTTACCACAGTATGCTGTGTAAGTGAGGAACACACAGGCCTGATAGAAAATTTAATTAGATTACACTAGCAAAATAATTTAAAAGTTTTTCTTTTAAATTTAAAATAATGTAAAGCAGATATGAGTGGTGGCACTGGCTGGCTGCTACGTAGGGCAGCAATTAACAATAGTATGCTCTGTAAGTCAGATACACACAGGCCTGATAGAAAATAAAATTAGATTACACTAGCAAAATTATTTAAAGTTTTTTTTTTTTATTTAAAAAAAAAGGTTAAGCACATATGAGTCGTGGCTGCTAGCCTTGGTAAGGCAGCAATTAACCACAGTAGGCTCTGTAACTCAGATACACACAGGCCTGATAGAAAATAAAATTAGATTACACTAGCAACATGATTTAAAGTTTTTTTGGGGGGAATTTAAAAAAAAGGTTAAACACATATGAGTCGTGCCTGATAGACTAGGGAGGGCAGCAATTAAACACAGTATGCTCTGTAAGTCAGCAAAACACACAGGCCTGATAGAAAATGAAATTAGGTTACACTAGCAAAATGATTTAAAGTTATTTTTTTCATTTAAAATAAAGTAAAGCAGATATAAGTGGCGGCTGGCACAGAGCAATTAAACAAAAGACTGGAAAAAACTGAAGTTATAGCCCTAAAAAGGGCTTTTTGGGGTGCTGTCCTTGCAGCAGAGATGAGATGAGTCCTTCAGGACTGTAGTGGACACTAAATACACTAGCCTAGCTATCTATTTCCCTATAATGGCAGCAGCAGCTCCTCTCACTAACAAAGCAAGGTCGTTATGAGTCTAAAATGGCTGCTGCCAAGAAGCTGGGAGGGTCTGTGAAGGAGTGTCTGATGCTGATTGGCTCTAATGTGTCAGAAGGCTGTGACATACAGGGTCAAAGTTTCCTCAATGATGACACATAGGGGGCAGATCGAACATCGCATATGTTCGCCCGCAGCGGCAAACTGAACCGTTCGCGGACGAACAGTTCGGGACATCACTAATGAGCAGTGAGCGCCACAAACCTCCAGCAGCTGATTAAAGTCACCGGAAGTGACGCGGTAGTCACATTCCTACGCGGTAGACAACTAACTTTAGAACACCGGCTCAAGGAATGCTCTAATAATATTCTACCTGGGTCCCAAAACAAAATGATGCCCCCAACTCTTTCCAATACAATCTAAACCCAACCATTACACTGTATCCTAAAGGCTAAATATATACATATACACACACACGCGTGACTTGGGCACTTTTATAATATTCAAGGCATTTTCCATTGTACACTATGGCTAGTGTGTAATGCCGCCTCCTTCTCATGCGCGCGAGCAAGGGCTATCAATCTCCCCAGTTGGAAAAGTCCATGGGATTGACGTACGCCACATAACAGGTGGAGTAGTGGTGGTAAGAATCAGCAGTCTGATGATGGCTGCTTTTTAAATCTCGATTTCAGGTTCACTTATGCAAACCTAAAGCCGACGGCTCTCCGACCCCTTGATAAATGGGGCTCATAGAGAGAGCAATTAAAAAGTGTTATTGCTTATCTCCAACTTCCCATTGATACTAAGTTTACATAGCTTTTCTATAGCCTATACTTTCATGGATACCACAGGTAAGATCAGCTATTTAAAATGCTTATTTAAAGGTAAAGATGCTATTTGTAAACAAATTAATAAATTCCAACAGGTAAAATTAATCATTGGAAACAAATATGAGGGAGGGGAAATTCTGGTAAACTGTCACTTTAAACATGTAAAATAAAGGTTATTTGTAGTTTGTAAAAGAGACATTAAATTCATAATTAAATTCATCATATAAATTCCTCTATAGTTATTTATTTTAACTACTTTTTCTGTAATTTACTTCCATGAATTGTCTATTTTTTTGTTGCCACGTTACCCAGAGTGGGTGTAGTAAACACCACAGATTTGAAATCATCAACCCTGCAACATACTACAAAGTCATATCTTGGTGATAGCTTATTTGTATATTTTGTCACCGACTACGATGAAGGTGACAAGATAAACATATTCAACAGACTTTTCAAGGGGTGTGTTCCTAGACTGTGAAACAATCCATATTTTGCTAAGAATTGTTTTTTTTCCAATGCAGTAATAGCTGATATATTATATACAATACATGCAAGTGATTTTATAGTCTCTTTAACTTAAAGGGACATAATACCCATATATTAGAACACTTGAATATGATGCAGCAAAACTAAAAAGCTGACAAGAAAATATCACATGAACATCTCGGTGTAAAAAAGCTATAGGGTTAAACAGTGCTTTAACCCCTTCCTGTCAGAACAATAGTGTTCACATCAGAACGAAGCTCCGATGTAAACACTATTACTAAAAATGAAATCACATAATTGTTGATGTGATCATGTGATTTCAAGTTCGGGATCAGATAATGGGGGACTGCCTAGCTGCTAGGCCCACATCCCCAGGCCGATCCTTGCCCTCGTCAAAGGGGGAAGCTGCAGGACGCCGTATATGGTAGAACGTTCCATGCTGTCCTAATGGCTTAAAGCCCAGCACTATTAGGACAGCATGGAACATCCTAACAGTGTGAAGGGGTAAACCTCATGAGATTTTGCTGAAATCACGTGAGATATCATAGTACACTTTGTTAAACTGAGTAGGAAAATCACATGACTATGTGTGTGCACATGCCAGATGCACACTCCCTTTCAAGTCCCAGGACTAGCATCTTGAATGGATGCTTAATGTCCCTTTAGAATGGGATGCGGCTACTAAGAAAATGTTGAGGTAAATATATTCCTTTTTTACATAGAGATGTTCAAATTATGTTTTCTAGTCCGCTTTTTACAGATATACTTCATCATTTAATTTCAAGTCTTCAACATTTGGGTATAATGTCCCTTTAACAATTATTATTATTATGCTTAGTGCCCCAATCACAGAATGTTTGTATGTAACCTGCAGCCCTATATAGCTTGGTGATAATGGGTGGAGTTAGGTCAGGTTTAGCTAAGCATGACCCATTGAGTCGTCAATTCCCCGGCTCTAAACAGAACAACCTTTATAGCAATACTTAAATAAAATAAAGACAGAGACTTAGATTTGGATAAAGATCTGGCCACATTCTGTTTATTAAATAACACATAACTTTAAATAACACTTATAAATTAACCATTGTTAAAACAGAATAACATGATGAAAATCAATAACCATTTTATTGTTTGTGCAAGCACCAATATAATCTTCCACTTTCAAATCCATAATTTTTTATTGACCAGGCCGTGTTTATTTCCGCTGGACATAGCAAGGTGCCCAGTCCGTATTTATTTTACTCTTTTTCCAGCTTCAAGGGACCCCGTGCCCAAGTAGCATATTACCCAGCTCTCCCACCCCTTGGGGAGGCTACCCAACAAAACCCATTTTTTGCCATTGTCATAAAAATTTGGTGCCTAGCACAGCCGACACAAACTGGAAGGATAAATCCTTTTAGTTCTGCCACCCTTCAAATCAAAAATTTTAATTTCTCTTGAATGTTGAGAATGAAGAGCCAGAGCCTAAACTCGATCAAATGAACGCCATCATTCACGCCTATAAAACTCTCCAACACCCACATCCTCCAAATCCTCATGGTAAACCACTACACCCCCAACTTTTTTTCACAAAAGAAGCTACAAGCTTGTTTACTTTCCGCCTACTGTTATCCAAACGATATTGATCCCAGGCTGCCCGCCAGATCAGACGCGGCACTATATTGGACCATACAATCAACAACTTTGGGAACAAAACTTTTAGCCTTGCACAATCATTTTTAATCCGCCACACAAGGTCTCTCTGAGGTATGAAATCCAAATCATTACCTCCAGCGTGTATGACCAACACCTGTGGAGGAGGGAAAGTCTTTGCATGCTCTAAAACCGTAAACAAAAGGCTGTCCCACCGGAGGCCCCTCACTCCAAACCACCAAAATACTGCCTTCTCCTTTTCAAAACCCAGCTGCAATCCGTTTTCCTTCAGCAAAGCTGCTCTCTTCGCCCAGTAAACAAAAGAGTGGCCAACCACCCAAACTTGAAGCGGATCTGCAAATGATAAAGAAAAAAACAGAACATAAACCCTCACACCCGTCGCTGCGGGCGAACATATGAATGAAAACATTTTGACTGCCACCTTCCGACACTCTTGATGACATCTTCCCCCAGACCCAAACCAGCGGCCTCAGTGGCAGCACCAATCCTAAAGGAATGTGTCCCGAATTCCCAGGGATTCAAGCCCAGTTTTTCCAGGGTCTTCCTCAGAACCACCTTAAACTGATATTGCGAAAGAGCCCTGCCGTCCAAATGCACCAACAACGAACCCCCAACCGGAGGCCTCAGAAACTGCTGCAGCACCAGGCACGGGCAAATTTCCAACTCCGTAGGGAACAACAAAATGTTTGTGCCCTTCCCCAATTGATCGGTCTTAGACCGACTCAAAAATATAGACACTTGCTTGTCCATAACCACTACGTGCGACCAACCCAAACCACCATGACTTGCTTGTGATCCACTAATCAGCTCAGAGAGGGGAAAAGCCCCGAAAAAGGCCAAAACGAAAGCTGTGCGAAAAAGCAAGACTTCGTAAGTCAAATCACACACAGATGCCAATGCCTTCCACAACAATGAAAGCACAGAGAAAGTAACCGGGCGGCGGCCATCAGGCCGTTGCCGCTTCCGTTTCATCCCCTTAATAATCTGCCGAATACAAAAGGATTTTGTAATATCCACAACGTTTAACAGTTTGAAACGGAATGACAAGGCAGCTAAACGTTTTTTCCACTAGTGAAGGAAACAGATTTTCAACACTCCAACTCCATATCCATTCAAGCAGCAATCTCTGACAGGCTGCCTCCCCCTCAACCACGTCATGCTGCCTAAGGAGTTCCTCCCAAGACTCCCAGATTTTAGAGTACGCTTTCCAGGAACTCAGTGCCAAGGAAGCCCTAACCAAATCGGCAAGTCCACAACAACTCCGGAACATCCATTCCCCTGTCGTCCGCCCATGGCGCCAAATTCCGAAATCGCTGCCACTGCGAATGAGAAAGTACATCAACAATAGAGTTCTGAGCACCTGGCAAGTGCTGCGCCCTTACCAACACATTCAATTTCATACATTGCAGGTTGAAAACCCTCAAGAGCCTAACTACTGGAGGAGATGAAGAACGCAAACAGTTAACAGCAGACACCACGCCCAAATTGTCAGTCGAGAACAAAATAGACCGATCCCTCAAATCTTTGCTCCATACAAACAAAGCCACCAATAAAGGAAATAGTTCCAAAAACACTAAATTTTTAATCAAGTCCAAGCCCTTCCACCCCACTGGCCACTCTGAGGCGCACCATTCGTGCCCAAATATGGCCCCAAAACCACTGCTTCCAGCTGCGTCCGTCACCAACCCCAATTCCTCAGCCGAGGCCCTTGGAGCCTGGATCAATGCAGCCCCATTGAAATGAGCCAGGAAAACCCACCACACACTCAAATCCTTCTTAAGTGGGGCAGTCAACCTAATGAAATGATGAGGCCGACCAATCCCTGCTGTTGCAAGAGAAAGCCTCCTGCAAAAAACCCTCCCAACCGGAATGATACGGCAAAATTAAGTTTTCCCAGCAACGATTGAATCTCCACCAATTTAACCTTCTTGACAGATAGGAAATAATTAATCACCATAATTAAATCCTCCACTTTGTTAGGCGGGAGCCTACACTCCATTCGATCAGAATCCAGTGTGATCCCCAAAAAACTCAAACATGTCACTGGACCTTCAATCGGAACACCGAAGTCATCAGCAATCTGGTAAAACGTGTCCCTCAAAGCGGCGCAAACCGCCTCACCCGCAGGGCCCACAAACAAAAAATCGTCCAAATAATGGACTACGGACCTTAGGCCAGAATGTTTTTTGACCACCCACTCTAATAAGGTGCTAAAAGTCTCAAATAATGAACACGAGATCGAACACCCCATCGGGAAACAGAGGTCCACAAAAAAACAACTCTCAAAACAGCAACCCAGCAGACTCTGAGAAATCGGGTGAACTGGCAAAAGTCTGAAAGCTGCCTCGATGTCCACCTTAGCCAGCAAAGCATGCTTCCCAGCTACCCGAACCAGCTCCACCGCCGAATCAAAAGAAGCATACTTCACTGAGACTAGCTCAGGAGGAATACCTTCGTTTACAGAGTTCCCCTTCAGGTACGATAAATGGTGGATAAGCCGGAATTTACCAGCTTCCCGTTTCGGAACCACTCCCAGAGGAGATATTCGTAAACCGGCCTTACATAAGTATAAAACATTTTGCAGCGAGTGATTTGCTCCCTGTAATGAACCTCCGGATTTGTCAAAACAACTTCCAATAGGAGAAGGAGTGCGAGCCAATAAAAAGACACAATTTTGGCCGCGCCGTACCCTTTGAAAAAGCCACGTTAGTGGCGAAACATGTTATGGAAATGTTTGTTGTGAATGCGTCCTAACATTTTTTAAACAGCAGGATATTTGGTCTATAATTTAAAACAAAAGTAGTAGTATCTTAGAGTCGAGTTAATAATCCCTGAAACAGGATTCAATCTAATAGCGTATATTAGACTATACTTTTAACCGGCAATTACAAGTGAGGTGTTGTAAAAAGCATACTAGCACGAGAAGGGGGGAGTTAAATATAATACCCCAATACTCAATGTTTGATAAATACAAAAAACGCCAAGCTGTAAGCCGTATCTATATCAATTTAGAACAACTGAGTTAAAGACGATATAGCAAAGCAATTTGACACTATCAGCTATATTTTGTTACAATGTTAGAGCGTATCCTCTCTAATGCTAAAATTATCCAGTGGTGATAAAAGACAAGATACAATTCAATTTAAAGTTATAGTGCTAATATTTGCATTACTGTTTTCTAAAGTTGTCTGTGAATATACAGATTCAACATTTATCACAGCCAATATATGGGATATTAGAATTTATTAGAAAAAACGCCAAAATCAGCAGTAATACCGGATCCATTCTGGATCATTTGATATTGAGAATATCCATTTTTAAGTAAATTCAATGTTGATTACAATGTATCAGCAAAGTTAATTTATGTAGTGCTGAACAATTAAAGTGATATTACCAGTACATCTATACAAGCAGTTTAAGAACAGTTTGCCACACAACTTTATTCACATTGATGAACCAATAACAAAAACTTTGTCAAAGCACATTGCTATTGTGAACCAGCAAAATCACAAGAAAGATAAAAATATTTTATTTGACATAAATAGTCAATCCTATCAAGCTAAGCCTCAGCAATCTACTCAGACTTCTCTATATATACCTTCAAGCATAAAAGAACATTCTTACTAAATATATGGTGAGAGACTTTAGACAAGTACTCGATATTAAGCAAAACCAATAGTAAGAGTTTAAGAGATCTTATATATATATGCTTTTTTAAGCGTTTGAGAACGTAGTATGATAATCTGATAACATATTAAGTATCCGTTACTAGCATACTTAGATAGCAGCTACCACAGTTCAATCTAACAGCCTGGGAATATATCAGGCATAACTTATAACATATCCAGATAGTAGCTGTCAGTAAAAGAATTAGCTGACTACTTTAAGCAAAGCTTTAAATCCAGAACATCACTTATTCCACATTTGAAAAATCATTCTGGCAACAACAGTGATATTTAATTTGCAAAGTCCAAAACGTCAATATTTATAACAAGACAAACTAGACTCTGCCGCATATCACTTTAAATTAGTTTCTACAAAATTGCACTACTACATGTATGTTCAACAAAGAACTTAGGAAGACAAAACAGACTGTAACTTAAGATCAATAGACAAGGAATAATAGAGTCCTCAATACAGTGATATAGGGTTAATAAATACCACGTATTACCACGTATTACCACGTAAGACAAGACCGACTGTAACTTAAGATCAATAGACAAGGAATAATAGAGTCATCAATACAGTGGTATAAGGTTAATAAATACCACGTATTACATACGCTATATCAGACCTATACTGACCTTAATTGAAAAAACTGACTCCAAAATAATTAATTTAAAACCCAAGATATCACTACTTTATTTAAATAGAACACATTGGATTGAAATAAATCCGACCAAACCCTGTAATTTTTAACATTGTATATATGTAGATTTATGTGTGTGTGTTTTTGGTTTTCTATTTTAAATTTCCAAATAAAGGTTATATTTTAAATACCCTCCAGCACTCCCACTCCATAGTTATTCAGTCTGTGCCCAAATCTTGCCACCCTAGATTGGGGAAAGAGTGCTATCCAGGTGCACAATTTTTCAATCCAAGGATTTATTTAGAGTGTTTCAGTATACAAGTGCACAGCACCTCAGCCACTTTGCAATCAAGCCAGGTTTACAGATACAAATCTACATATAATCTATCTCTAATTCCAGAGATTCATAGGCTACCCCAATCTCTTACTTTCAGCAGTGCCATTAGTACTTTTTTCTTTCTTTGTTAAAGCATCAAACGGCCCTGCCATTTGACCCAAACCAACTTCCTTTAACAATTTTTCACAAACCACCTGAGGTCACTCCCTCGCGAACTTCAAATTACCCTCAAAGCGCTCAGAATCACCAACAAAAGGTATAATAAAATCAAAAGTAAAACCGTGGAGTAA
This sequence comes from Bombina bombina, assembly GCF_027579735.1. Lineage (NCBI taxonomy): Eukaryota > Metazoa > Chordata > Amphibia > Anura > Bombinatoridae > Bombina > Bombina bombina. The sequence continues at coordinate 406,498,116 of NC_069505.1, forward strand.
GACAGCCCTTTCATTGCCGTATTGACCTAACCAGCGCTCCTTCTTTTGCACCCTGATTGGCGACGCCCCCTTTTTCTGGCATATCAGGCTTTCCCGGTCCCTTTCCTCTCTTAAAACACTTAGCGAAAGCGTGCGCCCCTCCGCAGCTGGACCACTCGTGCCTGAATTTACAGGTACTGCCCCATTTGCATTGACCGTCGTTGAACGCAAAACAGAAACCCTTCTTTCCCCCCGCCGACGAACTGGCAGCTGCCGAGCCGCCAGCCGTGGGACGAAAGGGCTGAGAGGCCCGTAAAGAAGTCATCACTTTTAACCACAGACCCATGTTGCGGTCATCCCACTTCATATCAGGTTTACGGCGAGCCTTTGACGAAAGTGCTCATCGTAGTTCCACCAAGCCATCCCCCCCGTATGTCCGCTGCGCAGCAGCAATCTCATCTAAATAGCAGAACAATGGGGCCCCCTGGTCCGGAAACCTGTCTGCCATCACACTAGCATAGATCACAAATGCCTGGAACCAATTAGTGAATGTTCTAGGCAGTTTGCAATACCTTTTTTTTTCGTTCATCCTCTTCCTTCTTACCCAAATCCTTCTTAGTATCATCCGATACCTTGAAAGACTGCTTCAAAGGCAACAATGAAAACATTTCGATATACTCCCTCTTGCAAATCTTGTCCTTCGTTTCCTTGGGTAAATGCAACCCTAAAGGACCGATAGAGCAAAGGCAAGACCGCGACCTTGCGTTATCCGCCACCCTAATGCCCGCCGTCTTGTCCGTGGCAGCTAAAAGTCCTACCGGCGCCGTACCTTGGCTAGCCAAAGCAGCCGCACCAGCACCGACAACGGGAATGACAGCCGGAACATTCCCTTGGGAAATTGGAACTTCCGCCCCTGACGGCGGAGCCCAAACACTGGCCACGGATGGTTGCGTACCCACGGGGGCCGTAGAGGCCTCCACCTTCCGCAACAACTCCTGCAACCCCTCCAGTAGACTAACCGATACAATATCAGACCCAGCAACAGTGCCTGCAAAACATTATGAAGAAATTGAAGATGACCCACAGACAATTCGCCCTCACCCCTAGTAGCTGTATCCTCCCAACTCTACGGCAATACCTTACCACCCAACCCCTTAGCTCTTTTTGACCTAGGCAAAACATAATCTGATGGGATCCTCTGCATCCCCTCCCTAGGCCTAACATCACCCCTGTCATTGGAGGCCCCTATGGCCGTAAAGTCAACCCCCATCCTCTCCTTATGTACCACTGACCCAACCCTTAAGTTAGCTCCCCCAGGCGTCTGAACACCCCTACCTGGTCCCAATCTGCCCCTATATGTGTGCGTATCGCCACCTACCACCAATGAATTGTAGGCCTCACTAGGCGCCGGACCGTCTCCAGGGCCTAAATGAATTGACTCCGTCCAGGAATCTGCCAGACGGAAGGAGTCCTCCTCTCCACCATCAACAGGATGCCTCTCCCTTTGCTGCTTCAAAGATGCACCCCTAGAGGCTAACACCGTACCTGCCAGTGGAGAGGAAACATTAGCACCAACATCAGACACATGACTTCTAAGCTGGGTCCCTTCAGAAGATTGCTCCACCCCCGAAACAGTAACAGTAGGAAACCTAATACCCCCAAGTGAGTGCAAATCCAAGCCCCTCCTACTCTCAACTACCCTGGGGGAAGGTGGCACAACATCCTCGTCCCCAGATGAGCTAGGAAAATCTTCTATAACTACAGGCTCAGAGTATGCTTTAGGGCCCCCCCTTCCACGACCACCTCTCCCTGCCACACCTCTCTTCCTCGCCCTAGAGGGCCTACCCCCAATAACTTGAGATCTAGGCTTAAAACCACTCGAGCCACCCCTAGCCCTGGGGCGGACCTGCAACTGCCTAACTCCCAGCTGACCTGCGCGGACAGGCCTGGACTCAGAAAGCTGTATAGGAGATCCCCTAACTTCCCCAGCCTGGGCCATGAACCCACCCTCCCTGGGCCAAGAGTCTATAACCATGAAGTCTTCCCCTAACTGACTGGTCCCAGCCCTAAAGGGGCCTGACTGGCTAACTCTGCTAACTTTCTTTGAGGGCTCAATAGACCCCTTCTGGCCATGCTGACCCACACTCTCAAAATTTGCAGCATGCTCTCTGCCCTGATCCACCTCCCTGCCACGTGACCCCGCTTCAGCCACCTCTCCAGGCCCCTTCCGACCGTGCTGGCCCTCATACAACACATAGCCTGCCTGCTGTTGGCCCTGCTCTGCATGAATCATGGCCGTTATGTTCTGTGGCCTCCCCACCCCCCCAATCTTACTCTCCGGTACCGTTTTCTCCCTTACAGGTGACACTGCCACTGCAACCGATTCCTCAGCCGTCTGCACAACAGGATCCCTCCTACCGCCACTGGGACTTCTTCTCCGACCACCAGCTGATCCATGCTCAGGACTGAGCCGTTCCGGAGGTCGGGAGCGATGCACAGGCTTGGCTCTAGTGACCGGAGCATCCTCTTCACGGGAACCGCCATCGCCGTGCAGAAGGACCTCCAGCTGGGCACGCAGCCAATCCGGACCCCTGGATCCAGTGACGTCCCGCAGCCTGCTCATCAGCTCCTCCAACTCCATAACACCGGCAGCAGAAAACCTGAAAAGAAGAGAAGATGAACTGCGCCACTGATCCTGTCCTGGTAAGTAAACAAACTAAACTGGCGCCAAACTCCCCTTCCTGTAACCTCCTACCTAAACATCCCCTAGTACTGACGCGCCTAACTCCTCCCCCTGGGTCAAGGAACCCTCCACCTTCGTTCCTACGTCTGCGAGGGCCATCATTTCCAGGTTTCACTCTCTTAAACTGGGACATATGTAAGGAAGAGAGAGCTGCGGGAGGAACAGCAAGGTAGAGCTTTCAAACTGGGCGGCTGTGCCTGTCCCGCCAAACTGCTCGAGAAAAGGGCTTTATAAAATGAGATTGATTAACACAAGTATGGCTCTTGGCAACAAAGGGTTACTATAACAAAGAATGAGTTTAAGTGGTCCTCAGATCAGACCATTGGTTATGGTTGCCAGTTCTATTTCGCAAAAATACCAGGTGACCAGAAAGTGACGGTTGAGTCACATAATGGCTTCCAAAAACAATACTTTAGTTTTGATAACTGAGCAGGGATTTTACCCCCAGCTGCTAATAATATACACAAAACAATTATTACCTCCCCTCTTTGGCTTCCATTAAAGGGACACTCAAGTCAAAATAAACTTTTATGATTCAGATAGAGCAGCAGTTTTAAGACACTTTCCAAATTACTTCCATTGTCAAATTTTGCACAGTATTTTTATATTCACACTTTCTAGGGAACAAGATCCTACTGAGCATGTGCACAAGCTCACAGGGTATACGTATATTAGTCTGTGATTGGCTGATATCTGTCACATGATACAGGGAAGTGTTATTGCATTGCCTTTTTATTATGCACTTGTTAATTATGTAATTCTACCGCATTGAGTGGCCCTTTAACACACACTAGTAATGAGTTTACACCATGTAGCTCAGTGTTTATCAATTCCAGTTCTCTCAGGGACCAATAACAGGCCAGATTTTCATGAGATCTTATCTAGAGCACATGTGAAATAATCAGCTGATCAGTAACCATCAGTATCTTGCTCTCACCCATCAGCTGATTCTTTCGCCTGACTAGTTAAGTCAAAATTAACCTGGCATGATTCAAATAGAGAATGTCATTTTAAGACACTTTTAAATTAACTTCTATTTTCAAATGTGCTTCGTTCTCTTGATATCCATTGTTGAAAATTAATGTGCACATATCCTACACGAGTGGGAGCTAGCTGATGATTGGTGCTGGCATACATTTGTCTTTTATGGTTGGCTAACTAGATGTGTTTAGCTAGCTGCCAGTAGTGCAGTGCTGCTCCTTCAGCAAAGGATGACAAGAGAATGAAGCAAATTTGACAATAACAAGTACATTTGAAAGTTGTTTAAAATTGTATGTTCTATCTAATTTATGAAATGATTTTTGGGGGTTTCCTGTCACTTTAAGATATCATGAAAATCTGGTCTGTGAGGGGTAGAGGACTGGAGTTAAGAAACACTGATGTAGCTGGTAACCCACATACAGATAGGGTTGCCACCTCAGCCATTTTTTTTCTGGACACATATGAGTTACACGTGCTGTAGGGTGTGCAGGGAGGAACATGAATAGTGCTGTTCATCAGCACTATTCATGCTATGTCCAGAGGCACAATGCATGCTCTGCCCACTTTACCCTGCAGTTAGGGTTGCCAGGTGTCCGGTATTTGACCGGACAGTCTGTTTTTTTAACCAGCTGCCCGCTAAAATTTGTAGAGAAAAAAACAGACACCCAAGGGAGCTACATTCTGCACAACCCTCAGAGGTCTGATATAATTGACAGGTCTCTGGTTGCTGTCATTGCCATCCACTGATTCAGCCAAGACCACACTGGACTTCTGGTGGCGGGCCGTCCTCACAGATACCGGAGTAAGTGCTGTCTGTGCCTATACAACCGCTTGTGGTGTCATCCCCTAGGCGGAGAGTGCTGACTGAGGCGGAGAGAGGTGAGGAGATCCACCCGGTACAACGCCGGGATTAAAAAATGCTACCCTTATAAGAGAATCACTCATGTGGAGAAGTATGCACCTCAGACTGACCTAATGTCCTGGGAAATTGATAACACACAAGGGGCTGAAGACTAACACCGTACCTGGCTATCAATATGAAAAGAGATATCCCCACTGTCAAGTCCATAATAAGTTGGGTGCAGCAAATAGTTGTTTGCGGTTTAAACTACTGCAAATCTTCTTTTCATTTTTTCAAGATAAGCAACTCAGCTCTAATTTTGAGTTTTTACATCATGAATAAATAAAAAGTGGCTTTGGGAACATTGAGCATGTGGAACTGTGACTTTCTTTTTTTTTTGCTTATGATTTGATGTACATTGTAGGGTATATATACTGTGTATATACTCTATATATAAATAAATAAATAAATATATATATATATATATATATATATATATGCTGTGAATATACTGTATGTGTGTGCATATATATATATATATATATATATGCTGTGAATATACTGTATGTGTGTGTGTATATATATATATATATATATATATATATATATATATATGCTGTGAATATACTGTATGTGTGTGTGTATATATATATATATATATGTGCTGTGAATATACTGTATGTGTGTGTGTGTGTATATATATATATATATATATATATATATATATATATATATATATATATATAGTGTTTATACTATGGCCTCTAGTTATCAAGCTGTCTACTTACCTGCATTCGCCGGCCTCAATACTCTCGCCTAAGCTCGCCTAACATCGCCGCCGCGGACCTGAATACATTCGCCAAATTTATCAAGAAAGCTGTCAAAAAGCCGCGCACCATCGCTCTCGCTGCTCATCGGCTTATTCGCAGCTTTCTTGCTAGCCTGTCACTAAGCACCCACACTATACTATACTGTTTTACCCCTATACTGCCGATCCCAGAGCCCCCCACAACTAAATAAACTTATTAACCCCTAAACCGCCGCTCCCGGACCAACCGCAACTATAATAAGTATATTAACCCCTAAACTGCCGATCCCGGACCCCGCCGCAAATAAATAAAATGTTTAACCCCTAAACCGCCGCTCCCAGAGCCCACCGCCCGCTACATTATATATATTAACCCCTATCCTGCCCCCCCTACACCGCCGCCACCTACATTATATCTATTAACCCCTAAACCTAAGTCTAACACTAACCCTAACACCCCCCTAACTTCAATATTATTTAAATTAATCTAAATAAATATTCCTATAATTACATAAATTATTCCTATTTAAAACTAAATACTTACCTATAAAATAAAACCCTAATAGTTACATTGTAGCTATTTTAGGGTTTATTTTTATTTTACAGGCAAGTTTGTATTTATTTTAACTAGGTACAATAGCTATTAAATAGTTATTAACTATTTAATAGCTACCTAGTTAAAATAACTACAAATTTACCTGTAAAATATATCCTAACCTAAGTTACAATTACACCTAACACTATACTACAATTAAATAAATTAAATTAATTAAATACAATTACCTACAATTAAATAAAAATAACTAAAATGAACTAAAGTACAAAAAAACCCTCTAAATTACTGAAAATAAAAACAAATTACAAGAAGTTTAAACAAATTACACCTAATCTAAGCCCCCTAATAAAATAAAAAATCCCCCCAAAATAATAAAATTCCCTACCCTATACTAAATTACAAATAGCCCTTAAAAGGGCTTTTTGCGGGGCATTGCCCCAAAGTAATCAGCTCTTTTATCCGGGCGAAGTGGTCCTCCAGATGGGCAGAAGTCTTCATCCAATCCGGCCAGAAGAGGTCCTCCAGATGGGCAGAAGTCTTCATCCAAGCGGCATCTTCTATCTTCTTCCATCCGACGAGGCGCAGCACCATCTTGAAGACATCCGACGCAGAGAATCCATCGATCCCGACGACTAAACGAAGAATGATGGTTCCTTTAAATGACGTCATCCAAGATGGCGTCCCTTGAATTCCGATTGGCTGATAGGATTCTATCAGCCAATCGGAATTAAGGTAGGAAAAATCCGATTGGCTGATGAAATTAGCCAATCGGATTGAAGTTCAATCCGATTGGCTGATCCAATCAGCCAATAGGATTGACCTCGCATTCTATTGGCTGATCTGATTTTTCCTACCTTAATTCCGATTGGCTGATAGAATCCTATCAGCCAATTGGAATTCAAGGGACGCCATCTTGGATGACGTCATTTAAAGGAACCATCATTCGTCGTTTAGTTGTCGGGATCGATGGATGCTCCGCGTCGGATGTCTTCAAGATGGTGCCGCTCCTCGTCGGATGGAAGAAGATAGAAGATGCCGCTTGGATGAAGACTTCTGCCCATCTGGAGGATGGGTGAAGACGGCTCAAGGTAGGGTGATCTTCAATGGGGTAGTATTAGGTTTTTGTAAGGGCGGTTTGGGTGAGTTTTAGAGTAAGGTTGGGTGTGGGTGGTGGGTTTTAATGTTGGGGGGTGTATTTCTTTTTTTACAGGTAAAAGAGCTGATTACTTTGGGGCAATGCCCCGCAAAAAGCCCATTTAAGGACTATTTGTAATTTAGTATAGGGAAGGGAATTTTATTATTTTGGGGGGATTTTTTATTTTATTAGGGGGCTTAGATTAGGTGTAATTAGTTTAAACTTCTTTTAATTTGTTTTTATTTTCAGTAATTTAGAGTTGTTTTTTTTGTACTTTAGTTAAATTTTAGTTATTTTTATTTAATTGTAGGTAATTGTATTAATTAATTTAATTTATTTAATTGTAGTATAGTGTTAGGTGTAATTGTAACTTAGGTTAGGATTTATTTTACAGGTAAATTTGTAGTTATTTTAACTAGGTAGCTATTAAATAGTTAATAACTATTTAATAACTATTGTAGCTAGTTAAAATAAATACAAAGTTGCCTGTAAAATAAATATAAACCCTAAAATAGCTACAATGTAACTATTAGTTATATTGTAGCTATCTTAGGTTTAATTTATAGGTAAGTATTTAGTTTTAAATAGGAATAATTTATTTAATTATAGGAATATTTATTTAGATTCATTTAAATAATATTTAAGTTAGGGGGGGTGTTAGGGTTAGACTTAGGTTTAGGGGTTAATAGATATAATGTAGGTGGCGGCGGTGTAGGGGGGCAGATTAGGGGTTAATAAATGTAATGTAGGTGGAGGTGGGCTCCAGGGCTGCGGTTTAGGGGCTAAACAATTAATTTATTTGCGGCGGGGTCGGGGATCGGCAGGATAGGGGTTAATAACTTTATGTAGGGGGCGGCAGATTAGGGGTTAATAGGTATAATGTAGCTGGCGGCGGGGTCCGGGAGCGGTGGTTTAGGGGTTAAACATTTTATTTAGTTGCAGCGGGTCCAGAAGCGACGGTTATAATGTTGGTGGCGGCGGTGGTGGGGCGGCGGTTTAGGGGTTAATAAGTATAAAGTAGGTGGCGGCGGTGTAGGGGGGGCAGATTAGGGGTGTTTAGACTCGGGGTACATGTTAGGGTGTTAGGTGCAGACACTTCCCATAGGAATCAATGGGATTCGGGCAGCAGCGAACATGAGCTCTTGCTGCTGTCAGACTCCCATTGATTTCTATGGGATCCGCCGCCTCCAGGGCGGCGAATTGAAAACCAGGTACGCTGGGCCGGAATAGTGGCGATCGTACCTGGTTGTTCTTTGATAACTACAAAAAGTAGTCAGATTGTGCCGAACTTGCGTTCGGAACATCTGGAGTGACGTAACCATCGATCTGTGTCGGACTGAGTCCGGCGGATCGTATGTTACGTCACTAGATTCTACTTTTGCCGGTCTGTAGGGCTTGATAACTATGGAGAATCAGCCCCGCCACAAATACGCTGCGGAATTCCAGCGTATTTGCGGTTGACGGCTTGATAAATAGAGGCCAGAATGTGTGTGTTTATATATATATACTGTATATATATATATATATATATATATATATATATATATATATATATATATGTGTGTGTGTGTGTGTGTATATATGTATATATATATATATATATATATTGTGTTTATACTGTATGTGTACATATATATATATATATATATATATATATATATATATATATATATATTTAAATTTAAATATATAAATTCTTTTCAGTAAATTTCACCTCAAACTCCTCCCCCCACCACACAGTTTTTCTTGGGTGCTCGGTATGTTTGTGGAGGACACCTGGCAACACTACCTGCAGTATGCGTAACTCATAAGTGTCCAGGAAAACATGGCCGACATGGCAACCCTACATACAGAGCAGTGTTTTAAACATGTTGCCTGGCAGTAAGACACACAGTGGTAATTGCCCCTCCCCATGGCTTCCAGCATCCAATGAAAATAAGAGATTTTTGCCCCTGGTGCTGCTTCAGACTTCAGCAGAAATCAAGTTCCTAGTATGGGAGAGGAGGCAGAGGGCCCAGCCAATTTGCAGCAGCTTTGAATACAAATAAATATTCACAGCTGCTGCTTACCTGAGTGCATAATCCCATTTAGTATTAGCAATGTATATTTGTGTGTTTTGTTTTAAAACGAATGACGACTATTCAAATCCAGATCTTTGTGTGTTGCAGTTTCACAAGAAAAAAATCTGGATCCGAAAAGAGCTGAATGCTGCTGCTGGCAGCCATATTCAGAATTTGTTTTAAAATGAAACACACTAATGCACATAACTATAATATATATACAGTATATATATGTAAATATATATATATATATATATATATATATATATATATATATATATATATACAGTGTATATATATATATATATATATATATATATATATATATATATATATATATCCCTGTTCTTCTTCCTTTCTCTCTTTCCGTGCTTTGGACATTTAGAATGACACAACGTTACAAATTCAGCGCAGCTGGCACTTTTGTGTTTAGAGCTGCTACAGTATTCCCTAAAACTGTCACCATACCCCTGTCATTTTGGCCCCTCTAATGATTTTATCTGCCACTATGTTTTCCACTTGAACTGCTGAGTCAGATCTTACGTCCAATAGACCAGCAGCACCTTGCAGCCCCTGTCACAGAAGTTTGTGCAGAGTGTGCAATTCTGTTTTCCTTCTGGGGAGATTTTATCATATTTTACCATAAAACCTCATTCACTGTTAACAGAGCAAGCGACACAATATGCAGTGCACATCACACACCACTCATCTGGTAGGGATTACATCAGACTGAAAGAAAGATGATTTTTTATATTTTCTCAAGATAATCAGGCCCATTTATCAAAGGGCTTGCGGACCTGATCCGACACTGCGGATCAGGTCCGCAAGACCTCGCTAAATGCGGAGAAATACGCTCTCTGCATTTAACATTGCACCAGCAGCTCACAAGAGCTGCTGGTGCAACGCCGCCCCCTGCTGACTCGCGGCCAATCGGCCGCCAGCAGGGAGCTGTCAATCAACCTGCTCTGAGCAGGCGGACAGGGTTATGGAGCAGCGGTCTTTAGACCGCTGCTTCATAAGTTATTTTTCTGGTGAGTCTGAAGACTCGCCAGAAACACGGCCCTTCAAGCTCCGTACGGAGCTTGATAAATGGGCCTGTTTGAGTCCAGCAAATTAGATTTTTTTGTAGTCTGCAATAACACTGTGTAAAGTTGTATAGTTAAAAGGACAGTCTACTCCAGAATTTGTATTGTTTAAAAGATAGATAATCCCTTTATTACCCATTCCCCAGTTTTGCATAACCAGCACAGTTATATTAATATACTTTTAACCTCTGTGATTACCCTGTATCTAAGCCTCTGCAGACTGCCCCTTATCTCAGTTATATTAATATACTTTTTACCTCTGTGATTACCTTGTATCTAACCCTCTGCAGACTGCCCCTTATCTCAGTTATATTAATATACTTTTTACCTCTGTGATTACCTTGTATCTAAGCCTCTGCAGACTGCCCCTTATCTCAGTTATATTAATATACTTTTAACCTCTGTGATTACCCTGTATCTAAGCCTCTGCAGACTGCCCCTTATTTCAATTATATTAATATACTTTTTTACCTCTGTGATTACCCTGTATCTAAGCCTCTAAAGACTGCCCCTTATCTCAGTTATATTAATATACTTTTTACCTCTGTGATTACCCTGTATCTAAGCCTCTGCAGACTGCTCCTTATCTCAGTTATATTAATATACTTTTTACCTCTGTGATTACCTTGTATCTAAGCCTCTGCAGACTGCTCCTTATCTCAGTTATATTAATATACTTTTTACCTCTGTGATTACCTTGTATCTAAGCCTCTTCTGACAGCCCCCTTATTGCATGACTATTTATTTATTATCTATTGACTTGCATTTTAGCCAATTAGTGCTGTGTCATGCACAACTCCACGGGAGAGAGCACAATGTTATCTATATGGCACACATGAACTAGCAGAGCTCCTGTTGTGAATAGCAAATAAAAAAGCATGTGATAAGAGGCTGTCTGTAGTGGCTTAGAAATAGGCAGACATTTAGAGGTATAAATGTTATAAAGTATATTAATATAACAATGTTGGTTGTGCAAAACTGGGGAATGGGTAGTAAAAAAGTTATATAACAATTCTGGTGTAGCTGTCCCTATAATAATACTACCAATAATAATTACAAAACATTAAAAGGACATAAAAAAACTAAATATTTTATTTCATGATTCAGATGGAGCATCCAGTTTACTTATATTATGAAATGTGCTTCATTGTCTTGGTATCCTTTGTTGAAGGAGAAGGAATGGGAGCTAGCTGAACACATCTGGTGAGCCAATGACAAGAACCATATATGTGCAGCCACCAATCGTCAACTTGCACCCAGTAGTGCATTTCTGCTCCTGAGCCTACCTAGGTATGCTTTTCAACAAATGACATCAAGAGAAAACAGAAACTACATAATAAAAGCAAATTGGAAAGTTGTATAAAATTGTATATTCAATCCAAATCATGAAAGTGTAATCCTGACATTACTGTCACTTTAAAGGGACAGTTTATTAAAAAATGTATCCCCTTTAATTTGTTCCCAATGATCCATTTTACCTGCTGGAGTGTATTAAATTGTTTACAAGTATTTCCATTACCCTTATATTAACATTTGGAATAGCTTATTCTGCCTGTGTTATCCCCACCCATCCTGAAAGTTTTTGACCTCAAGGCCAAGCTGTGTTAACCCAGCCAGTAGAAGAAATTACACTCCCAGGCAAAGATTACATATGCGGCGTCGCCCACAAAAGCCGGCGATGCAATTTTTTAGTCCGGTTTTGCTATCACATATACGGCGCCGCATATAAATGCGGCACGTATATTTCACTTCCATAAGCTAACATAGAACCGCGTCGCAAATACTCAATTTTCCCCTCGCCACACATAAGCAGATGCAGCAAGCCTTGCGTTGAATATGTGAGTACCGTAACTCCCGTAACTCCCTGAAAATATTAACTAATACCTAAGGCATGCGCAATATCTACCTGTCAACCACTATAACTATGAAAATATATTAACCCTTAATCCGCCAACCCCCATATCGCAAAATAACTAATAAAGTGATTAACCCCTAATCCGCCATCCCCCACAACGCAAATCTACCTAATAAATCTATTAACCCCTAATCCGCCAAACCCCCACATCGCAATTAACCTAATTAAGCTATCAACTCCTAAAACACCAACCCCCCACAACGCAAATAACTAATTTAATTACTAAGCCTCCTAACCTTACACCCCCTAAATTAACCCCAATTACTGAAAATCAAATACTAAGTTACAATTAATATAAAAAAGCTAACATTATTTTAAAAATAAAAAAAACTAAGTTTATATTAATTTAAAATTACAAAAATTAAAAAAGTCTAACATTACAGAAAATAATAAACCAAATTATCAAAAATAAAAAAATTAAACCTAAAACCTAAGCCCCCCCAAAATAAAAACACCCCCTAATCTAAACTAAACTACCATTAGCCCTTAAAAGGACCTTTTGTGGGGCATTGCCCTAAGTTAAACAGCTCTTTTACCTATAAAAAATACTGAGTCCCCGATAACAGTAAAACCCCCCCACCCACTAAACCCCCCAAAATAAAATAAACCTAACACTAAAAAATCCTAAACTACCCATTGCCCCTAAAGGGGCATTTGTATGGACATTGCCCTTAAAAGGGCATTCAGAACTTTTTCCGAGTGCCCAGGAAATCCCAAATCTAAAAAAAAAAAATCCCCCCAAAAATAAAAAAATTCCTAAATCTAACCCCCAACTAGGTACTCACCGTTCCTCAAGTCCAGTGGAGAAAGTCTTCTTCCACGCGTTGAAGTCTTCTTCCAAGCAGCGATATCTTCTTCCATCGCAGCAACCTCTTCTATCTTCATCCAGGACCAAGCCAGCGCGGAGCGGAGGTGACCGCGAAACAGAAGACCGGTGACCGCGGAGCCATCGAGCATGGAGATCCTCTTCATACGATCACCGCCGCACACTGAGGTTTGAAATCAAGGTCCATTTAAATATGGGGTACCTTGCATTCCTATTGGCTGACATTTTCAAATCAGCCAATAGGATGAGAGCTGCTGAAATCCTATTGGCTGATTTGCAGCCAATTTTATTTTTATAGGGATTAGGTTTAATTTTTTTTTTTATTATTTGTTTTATTATTTTCTGTAATGTTAGACATTTTTATTTTTTGCAAGTTTAGATTTATTTAATTTAATCTTATTTATTTTTTTAAGTAATGTTAGACTTTTTTCATTTTAATAGTAACTTAGTATTTTTTTATTTTAGGTATGTTGGGTTAATTTAGGGGGTGTTAAGATAGGGGGCTTAGTAAATAAATTAGTTATTTGCATTGTGGGGGGTTGGTGATTTAGGGGTTAATAGGTTAATTAGGTTTAATACGTTGTGGGGGGTTGGCGATTTAGGGGTTAATAGTGATGATAGGTACTTTGCATTGTGGAGGGTTGGCGGATTAGGGGTTAATAGTTTTATTAGGTAGATTGCAATGTGGGTGAATGGCAGATTAGGGGATAATAATTTTATTAGGTAGTTTGCGTTGTGGGTCAATGGCGGATTAGGGGTTAATACATTTATTAGTTAGATTGTGATGTGGGGAGATGGCGGATTAGGGGTTAATAGTTTAATTAGTTAGATTGCGATGTGGGGGGTTGGCGGATTAGGGGTTAATACATTTATTATTAGATCCGATATGGGGGTAATGGCGGATATAGGGGTTTTACGTGTCGGGTTTATTTTTGAGAGGCTGGTTAGACTTTTAAAGGAGATTTGACTTTTTTTTTTTTCTTAGGAAAGTGCCTAAAGTGCCGGAAGTCACTGGAGACTCCAGAAATTTGTATTTCCGCACATTTCTAGACATCGCTAGTTTATCCAATTTACGGCAGACTATAAACTGCCGGTGGGGTTTATGTGATTCCCCGATGTGCAGGGTGTAATTACAGACGACGCGGGTTTCAGCAGTTACGCTGAAGCCTGCACCGCATATGTAATCTCGCCCCCCAGTGGGTTATAGAAGAGATAAGGTAATAAAATGTTAATTTTCCATTGTTCTCTCAAAGTATTGATGATTGGTTTATGGACAGATATAAGATAAAGAAGCAGGTATATGTACACAATGTGATAAAGTAATGAGATCTGATTATACCTACAAGCTCAACCCATTTTATTAGGTTGTGGCTTCAAAACACAAAATCAGCTAATTCAGCTAATTCATTTACACAAATAAACCTTAAAAAAAAAAAATCTCTTACTTTTTATACTCTGCAGCTGGTAAAAAAAGTTATTGGAAATACATTAAGGGAAAAACAATTGTATAGCATACTGTCCCTTTAAGGCTTTTACATAAAGGGACATTTAAGTAATCTTTTTGTTATTTCTAGAACAGAGTATTTCAAAATGTATTAAAGTTTAAAAAATAGATGTTCTTATGTTGAAAGATCTACGTTTTGTTTGATACTTGTGGAGACGTCACTATCCACCAATAGAATTGTAGGAGTTGTTTGTATAATCCAGGGAGTCCCTCCATGCACTTCCTGGTACTTTTAATATAAATTTTAGCAGCTTTAACATTTTTAAATTAAAAATGCAAATTTACTTTTATATAATTTTTTTTAGAACAATGTCCGTTTAAAGTCTATTTATAGTTATGCAACCTTTTAAAGAGATTTCATTTTAAAGGGACATTATAGTTTTATAAAATAAAATGATCTGTTGTACAACAAATTATTTTCTTTTACGATTAGTCCCTGCAAACACTACTAAAGCAAATGAAAACCTTTATCTTAGCAAACTTTACTATAAATAAATAAAGCACCTACTGACAATAAATTTAAATTTACCCCGACTAGTAAATTACTGTGATATATTTTCACCCCTGTATATATATATATATATATATGATATATTCATTTGTTTTCTTTTTTATAGGGCATGTCCCATCATGTCCCCTGAGTTGTGTTGCTATCTCACTCAGAAGGACACAGAGAAGCAGAATACCTAGAAACAATGTAATTCCCATTAGGATATTAGAATACAAGTATTTTGTTAGGCACTAAATCTTTTTTTAATTTATTAGAAAGATAAAAGTAGATTTTGGGCCAGTTTACAAGTAGAGCGCTATACATCGCTTTCATGAGAGCGATATTTGCGTTTCACTGTGTTATACAAGCGCACTCTAATGTGCGCTGGTATTACTTAACAGCAATGTGAACGCGACCTCGCATTAGCATCGCTGGGAAGCATTGCGCTCACGAGGGCGCTCTTCCATAGCCATAGGCTCCAATGGGAGCTTCATTCTGATGCTGTCAGAGACGGCATCAGATCCTCGCACAGTGAAGGGGGTAAGTCGCACAGCGATGGGCAGAAAATATAAATATATATGTATAAGACTATATACATATAAATGTATATGTTAATATGTGTATATAGTATATACACATATTAACACACAAATATATATGCAAATAAGCATATACATATATATTTACTGGGAACACACAGTTC